>NC_061514.1:353702749-353883813 GCF_022539505.1 Lolium rigidum
GATTGTGTCACCTCTAAACATGTTAATTTTTATCGTACACTAACCCTCTAATGAGTTGTTTCGAGTTTGGTGTGGAGGAAGTTTTCAAGGATCAAGAGAGGAGAATGATGCAATATGATCAAGGAGAGTGAAAGCTCTAAGCTTGGGGATGCCCCGGTGGTTCACCCCTGCATATTCTAAGAAGACTCAAGCGTCTAAGCTTGGGGATGCCCAAGACATCACCTTCTTCATCGACAACATTATCAGGTTCCTCCCCTGAAACTATATTTTTATTCCATCACATCTTATGTACTTTACTTGGAGCGTCGGTTTGTTTTTGTTTTTGTTTTTGTTTGAATAAAATGGATCCTAGCATTCATTGTGTGGGAGAGAGACACGCTCCGCTGTTGCATATGGACAAATATGTCCTTAGGCTTTACTCATAGTATTCATGGCGAAGGTTGAATCTTCTTCGTTAAATTGTTATATGGTTGGAATTGGGAAATGCTACATGTAGTAATTCTAAAATGTCTTGAATAATTTGATACTTGGCAATTGTTGTGCTCATGTTTAAGATCTTGCATCATATACTTTGCACCCATTAATGAAGAAACACCTAGAGCTTGCTAAATTTGGTTTGCATATTTGGTCTCTCTAAAGTCTAGATAATTTCTAGTATTGAGTTTTGAACAACAAGGAAGACGGTGTAGAGTCTTATAATGTTTATAATATGTCTTTTATGTGAGTTTTGCTGCACCGGTTCATCCTTGTGTTTGTTTCAAATAACCTTGCTAGCCTAAACCTTGTATCGAGAGGGAATACTTCTCATGCATCCAAAATCCTTGAGCCAACCACTATGCCATTTGTGTCCACCATACCTACCTACTACATGGTATTTCTCCACCATTCCAAAGTAAATTGCTTGAGTGCTACCTTTAAAATTTCCATCATTCGCCTTTACAATATATAGCTCATGGGACAAATAGCTTAAAAACTATTGTGGTATTGAATATGTACTTATGCACTTTATCTCTTATTAAGTTGCTTGTTGTGCGATAACCATGCTTCTGGGGACGCCATCAACTATTCTTTGTTGAATATCATGTGAGTTGCTATGCATGTCCGTCTTGTCCGAAGTAAGAGAGATCTACCACCTTAATGGTTGGAGCATGCATATTGTTAGAGAAGAACATTGGGCCGCTAACTAAAGCCATGAATCATGGTGGAAGTTTCAGTTTTGGACATATATCCTCAATCTCATATGAGAACACTAATTGTTGCTACATGCTTATGCATTAAAGAGGAGTCCATTATCTCGTTGTCCATGTTGTCCCGGTATGGATGTCTAAGTTGAGAATAATCAAAAGCGAGAAATCCAAAATGCGAGCTTTCTCCTTAGACCTTTGTACAGGCGGCATGGAGGTACCCCATTGTGACACTTGGTTAAAACATGTGTATTGCGATGATCCGGTAGTCCAAGCTAATTAGGACAAGGTGCGGGCACTATTAGTATACTATGCATGAGGCTTGCAACTTGTAAGATATAATTTACATGATACATATGCTTTATTACTACCGTTGACAAAATTGTTTCATGTTTTCAAAATAAAAGCTCTAGCACAAATATAGCAATCGATGCTTTCCTCTTTGAAGGACCTTTCTTTTACTTTTATGTTGAGTCACTTCACCTATTTCTCTCCACCTCAAGAAGCAAACACTTGTGTGAACTGTGCATTGATTCCTACATACTTGCATATTGCACTTGTTATATTACTCTATGTTGACAATTATCCATGAGATATACATGGTACAAGTTGAAAGCAACCGCTGAAACTTAATCTTCCTTTGTGTTGTTTCAATACCTTTACTTAGATTTATTGCTTTATGAGTTAACTCTTATGCAAGACTTATTGATGCTTGTCTTGAAAGTACTATTCATGAAAAGTCTTTGCTTTATGATTCAGCTTGTTTACTCATGTCATTACCATTGTTTTGATCGCTGCATTCATTACATATGTTTACAATAGTATGATCAAGGTTATGATGGCATGTCACTCCGTAAATTATCTCATGTTATCGTTTACCTCGCTCGGGACGAGCAGAACTAAGCTTGGGGATGCTGATACGTCTCCGACGTATCGATAATTTCTTATGTTCCATGCCACATTATTGATGATATCTACATGTTTTATACACTTTATATGTCGTATTTATGCATTTTCCGGCACTAACCTATTAACGAGATGCCGAAGAGCCGCTTCGTTGTTCTACGCTGTTTTTGGTTTGAGAAATCCTAGTAAAGAAATATTCTCGGAATTGGACGAAATCAACGCCCAGGGTCCTATTTTTGCACGAAGCTTCCAGAAGACCGCGGGGGTAAGGAAGTGGGGCCACGAGGCGCCGACACGCTAGGGCGGCGCGGCCTGGCCCCTGGCCGCGCTAGCCTGGCATGTGGGGCCCTTGTGTGGCCCCCCGCGTTGCCCTTCCACCTACTTAAAGCCTTCGTCGCGAAACCCCCAGTACCGAGAGCCACGATACAGAAAACCTTACTGAGACGCCACCGCCGCCAATCCCATCTCGGGAGATTCTGGAGATCTCCTCCGGCACCCTGCCGAAGAGGGGATTCATCTCCCGGAGGACTCTTCACCGCCATGGTCGCCTCCGGAGTGATGAGTGAGTAGTTCACCCCTAGACTATGGGTCCATAGCAGTAGCTAGATGGTTGTCTTCTCCTCATGTGCTTCATTGTCGGATCTTGTGAGCTGCCTAACATGATCAAGATCATCTATCCGTAATTCTATATGTTGTGTTTGTCGGGATCCGATGGATAGAGAATACTATATTATGTTGATTATCAATCTATTACCTATGTGTTGTTTATGATCTTGCATGCTCTCCGTTATTAGTAGAGGCTCGGCCAAGTTTTTACTCTTAACTCCAAGAGGGAGTATTTATGCTCGATAGTGGGTTCATGCCTCCATTAAATGCGGGACGAGTGACGTAAAGTTCTAAGGTTGTGGATGTGCTGTTGCCACTAGGGATAAAACATTGATGCTATGTCCAAGGATGTAGTTATTGATTACATTACGCACCATACTTAATGCAATTGTCCGTTGTTTTACAACTTAATACCGGAAGGGGTTCGGATGATAACCCGAAGGTGGACTTTTTAGGCATAGATGCATGCTCGGATAGCGGTCTATGTACTTTGTCGTAATGCCCAATTAAATCTCACAATATTCATCATATCATGTATGTGCATTGTCATGCCCTCTCTATTTGTCAATTGCCCGACTGTAATTTGTTCACCCAACATGCTATTTATCTTATGGGAGAGACACCTCTAGTGAACCGTGGACCACGGTCCATTCTTTACATCTGAAATACAAATCTGCTCGCTATTGTTCTTTACTTTTCTTTGCAAACAATCATCATCCACACTATACATCTAATCCTTTGTTACAGCAAGCCGGTGAGATTGACAACCTCGCTGTTTCGTTGGGGCAAAGTACTTTGGTTGTGTTGTGCAGGTTCCACGTTGGCGCCGGAATCCCCGGTGTTGCGCCGCACTACATCCCGCCGCCATCAACCTTCAACGTGCTTCTTGGCTCCTCCTGGTTCGATAAACCTTGGTTTCTTTCTGAGGGAAAACTTGCTGCTGTGCGCATCATACCTTCCTCTTGGGGTTCCCAACGAACGTGTGAGTTACACGCCATCACTTCCCTCATATCTTCATCATTCAATTTAATTAAACCCCTCTTCTTCAATATTGACGTTGGAGTTGGTTCAAGCGTAGTCCAATCATCATGATTCCGGCCTATTTTAGCCAATAATTCTTCAGCTTCGTCTGGAGTCCTTTTCCTGAAAACACAACCAGCACAACTATCCAAATATGCCCTAGACTCAATGGTTAGTCCACTATAAAATATATCAAGTAGATCATTCTTTTCTAAATCATGCCCTGGTCGAGCTCTGATAAGAGAACAAAATCTTGCCCAAGCCTCGTGCAATTTCTCTTCATCTCCCTGGTCAAATCTATAAATTCTCTCGTAAAGCAATATGTTGAGCACTAGCAGGAAAGTATTTTCGAAAGAAAACATCACGCAAATCAGTTGGATTTTTAATAGAACCAGGAGGCAAATTATTATACCAAGTTTTAGCATCATCCTTTAATGAGAAAGGAAAAAATTTAGCGACAAAGTAAGTACGCATCTTGATATCATCAGAAAACAAGCTACTCATAGAAGAAAGTTCAATCATGTGTTCTACAAAGACTTTCTTTTTCAGTACCACAAAAGGGTGCTTTCTCTACAATAGCTATATGAGATAGATCAAGAGAAAAATCATAATCTTTATCCTTAATGCATATAGGAGATGTGGCAAATTTAGGATCGGGAGATAACTTATGTCTAACAAGTATATTGTGTGAGGAACTTTTTAATTTTACTTGCATCAGCAGTAGCATTGCATCTATTAATAAGATCATCATTAAGCTCCACATAATCTTCATCGGGATCATCACTAGAATAATCAAGTTCGAGTGAATTAACAGGTGTAGTAGCATCGGGAGTTTCAGCATTTTCAATTTGTCTAGACCTAGCAATTGTAGCATCTAGAAAGGATCCCAATGAACCACTATCATCAAGCACAAGCAGAAGCATCATCAATATTATAAGATTTTTCAGATTCAGTGAAGTACCGAGCATGTGAAGCATGTGGTGGTGAAACAAGTTTATCAATCACAGATGGTGAATCAAGAGCAACGAGAGGTACTCGTAGTTGTACCTTTTCTTGTAGTGGATGGTAATATGGCGACTCTAGGATCGCGAGTTTTACCCATGATGGAGAATTTGCAGCGAACAATATAAATCCAAGTGAACTTCCAAATAAAGCTATGCTCCCCGGCAACGGCGCCGTGAAAACGATCTTGATGACCCACAAGTATAGGGGATCGCAGCGAGTCTTCGCGGGTAGTAAAACCCAATTTATTGATTCGACACAAGGGGAGACAAAGAATACTTGAAAGCCTTAACAACGGAGTTGTCAATTCAGCTGCACTGGAAACAGACTTGCTCGCAAGAGTTTATCGATAGTAACAGCTTTATAGCAAGAGCAGTAGTGAAATAACAGACAGCAGAGTAACGAGACAAGCAGTAGTGATTATAGTAAACAGCAGGATTAAAATACCGTAGGCATGGGGACGGATATCGGGCGTTGCATGGATGAGAGAAACTCATGTAACAATCAAGCGTGGCATTTGCGGATAGTAATAAAACGGTGTCTAAGTACAAAGCAATCAATAGGCATGTGTTCCAATTATAGTCGTACGTGCTCACAATGAGAAACTTGCACAACATCTTTTGTCCTACCAGCCGGTGGCAGCCGGGCCTCAAGGGAATCTCATCTGGATATTAAGGTACTCCTTTTAATAGAGTACCGGAGCAAAGCATTAACACTCCGTGAACACATGTGATCCTCACATCACTACCATCCCCTCCGGTTGTCCCGATTTACGTCACTTCGGGGCCATTGGTTCCGGACAGCGACATGTGTATACAACTTGCAGGTAAGACCATAAACAATGAATATCATGATGAAACAATAACATGTTCATATCTGAGATCATGGCACTCGGGCCCTAGTGACAAGCATTAAGCATAACAAGTTGCAACAATATCATCAAAGTACCAATTACGGACACTAGGCACTATGTCCTAACAATCTTATACTATTACATGACCAATCTCATCCAATCCCTACCATCCCCTTCAGCCTACAGCGGGGGAATTACTCACACATGGATGGGGGAAACATGGCTGGTCGATGGAGAGGCGTCGGTGGTGATGGCGGCGATGATCTCCTCCAATTCCCCGTCCCGGGGAGTGCCGCAACAGAGACTTCTGGCTCCCGAGACGGAGTTTCGCGATGTGGCGGCGTTCTGGAGGGTTTCTGGCGACTTCGACTTCCCCCGTGCGTTTTTAGGTCGAGGGCGATAAGTAGTCCGAAGGAGGGCGTCGGAGGCCTGCCGAGGGGGCCACACGCTAGGGCCGCGCCGCCCTAGGGTGTGGGGCCCTCGGCCTCCACCCGACTTGCCCTTCCGGCTCCGTGAGTTTTCCGGGAAAATAGGGCCTTCGTCAAAATCCCGAGATTTTTCCTGAAAATTGGATTTCTGCACAAAAACGAGACACCAGAATAGTTCTGCTGAAAACAGCGTTAGTCCGTGTTAGTTGCATCCAAAATACACAAATTAGAGACAAAACAATAGCAAAAGTGTTCGGGAAAGTGGATACGTTTTGGACGTATCAAGGCGCAAAGACCCTGGTAATAATGTTAATGCTTCATCTCTTGATAATACTTGAATTACACTTTCTGTGCCTAGCTGAAAGGCGTTAAAGAAAAAAGCGCTTATGGGAGACAACCCATCGTTTTATTTCTGTAATTTATGTTTTATATTTGTGTCTTGGAAGTTGTTACTACTGTAGCAACCTCTCCTTATCTTTACTTTATTGCATTGTTGTGCCAAGTAAAGTCTTTGATAGTAAGGTTGATACTAGATTTGGATTTCTGCGCAGAAACAGACTTCTAGCTGTCACGAATTTGAGTAGATCTCTCTGTAGGAAACTCAGAAAAATCTGCGAAAAATCATGAGTAATCCTCAGATATGTACGCAAGTTTCATTCAATTTGAGTTTCTTCATCTGAGCACGTTAAGTGCCTCTAAAAAATTCGTCTTTACGGACTGTTCTATTTTGACAGATTCTGCATTTTATTTCACATTGCCTCTTTTACTGTGTTGAATGGATTTCTTTGCTCCATTAACTTTCAGTAGCTTTGGGTAATGTCCAGAAGTGTTAGGAATGATTGTGTCCTCTCTGAACATGTGAATTTTTGATTATGAACTAACCCTCTAATGAGTTTGTTTTGAGTTTGGTGTGGAGGAAGTTTTCAAGGATCAAGAGAGGAGGATGATACAATATGATCAAGAAGAGTGAAAAGTCTAAGCTTGGGGATGCCCCCGTGGTTCATCCCTGCATATTTCAAGAAGACTCAAGCATCTAAACTTGGGGATGCCCAAGGCATCCCCTTCTTCATCGATAACTTATCAGGTCACCTCTAGTGAAACTATATTTTTATTCCGTCACATCTTATGTGCTTTACTTGGAGCGTATGTATGTTTTTATTTTTGTTTTTTGTTTGAATAAACTCGGATCCTAGCATTCTTTGTGTGGGATAAAGACACGCTCCGATGTTTCATACGAGCACTGGTGTTCTTAGCTTTACTTTTAATGTTCCTGGCGAAGGTTGAAACTGCTTCGTTCATTGCTATTTGGTTGGAAACAGAAAATGCTCCATGTGGTAATTGGTATATGGTCTTGAATAATTTGATACTTGGCAATTGTTTTGAGTTCTCAAGTAGATCATGTTTAAGCTCTTGCATCATGTAGTTTAAACCTATTAATGAAGAACTACCATAGAGCTTGTTGAAATTTGGTTTGCATGATTGCTCTCTCTAAAAGTCTAGATATTTTCTGGTAAAAGTGTTTGAACAACAAGGAGACGAGTGTAGAGTCTTATAATGCTTGCAATATGTTCTTATGTAAGTTTTGTCAGTATCGGTTCATACTTGTGTTTGCTTCAAACAACCTTGCTAGCCAAAGCCTTGTACCGAGAGGGAATGCTTCTCGTGCATCCAAAACCTTGAGCCAAAACTTATGCCATTTGTGTCCACCATAACTACCTACTATGTGGTATTTCTCTGCCATTCCAAGTAAATTGCTTGCGTGCTACCTTTAAAATTTCATTCCTTGTCTTTGCAATACATAGCTCATGGGAAAATAGCTTTAAAAACTATTGTGGTATTGAATATGTTGCTTATGTATCTTATTTCTTATAAGTTGCTTGTTGAGCGGTAACCATGTTTCGGGGACGCCATCAATCGTTACACCTTTGTTGAATATCATGTGAGTTGCTATGCATGTTCGTCTTGTCTGAAGTAAGGATGATTTATTATGATTAAATGGTTTGAGTATGCATATTGTTAGAGAAGAACATTGGGCCGCCAACCAAAGCCATGTATCATGGTGGAAGTTTCAGTTTGGACATTAATCCTCAATCTCTCATGAGAATATTATCTGTTGTTGAATGCTTAAGCATTAAAGAGGAGTCCATAATCTGTTTTCTATGTTTTCCCGGTATGGATGTCCTCAAGTTGAGATCTATCAAAAACGAGAAATCAAATGCGATCTATCTCCTTGGACCTCTGTACAGGTGACATAGAGGTACCCCTTTGTGACACTTGGTTGAAACATATGTAATGCAATGATAATCCATGGAAATCCGAGCTAATTAGGACAAGGTGCGAGCACTATTGCTATTCGATGCATGAGGCTTGCAACTTATAGGATGTCTTATGCATAACACATATGAATTATTACTACCGTTGACAAAATTGTCTCCATGTTTCTAAAATAAAAAGCTCTAGCACAAGAGTAATCCCTGCTTCCCTTTGCGAAGGGGCCTTTCTTTTACTTTATGTTGAGTCAGTTTACCTACTTCTTTCTATCTTAGAAGCAAACACTTGCGTCAACTGAGTGCATTGATTCTTACATACTTGCTTATTTGCATTCATCATATTACTTTGTGTTGACAATTATCCATGAGATATACATGTTGAAGTTGAAAGCAACTGCTGAAACTTATATCTTCCTTTGTGTTGCTTCAAAACCTACTATTAAGAATCTATTGCTTTATGAGTTAACTCCTATGCAAGACTTATTGATGCTTGTCTTGAAAGTACTATTCATTAAAAGTCTTTGCTATATGATCAGTTGTTTAGTCATTATCTTTACCATTGCTTTGAATCACTTCATTCATCTCATATGCTTTACAATAGTATTGATCAAGATTATGATAGTAGCATGTCACTTCAGAAATTATCCTTGTTATCGTTTACCTACTCGAGGGCGAGTAGGAACTAAGCTTGGGGATGCTTGATACGTCTCAAACGTATCTATAATTTCTTATGTTCCATGCTAGTTTTATGACAATACTCACATGTTTTATATACACTTTATATCATTTTGATGCATTTTCCGGCACTAACCTATTAACAAGATGCCGAAGCGCCGGTTCTCGTTTTCTGCTGTTTTTGGTTTCGAAATCCTACACAGGAAATATTCTCGGAATTGGACGAAACAAAAGCCCACGATCTTATTTTGCACGGAGCCTTCCAGAACACCGAAGAGGAGACGGAGAGGGGCCAAGGTGGCCCCACACCATAGGGCGGCGCGGCCTGGAAGGGGGGCGCGCCGGCCTGTGGGGTGGGCCCCTCGGGTGCCCTCCGACTCTGCCCCTTTGCCTATTTATTCTCTCCATCGTGAAAACCCTAGTACCAAGAGCCACGATACGAGAAAAGTTATCGTGACGCCGCCGCCGCCAATCCCATCTCGTGGGATTCAGGAGATCGCCTCCGGCACCTCGCCGAGAGGGGAATCATCACCGGAGGACTCTACATCATCATGCCCGCCTCCGGATTGATGCGTGAGTAGTTCATCCTTGGACTATGGGTCCATAGCAGTAGCTAGATGGTTGTCTTCTCTTCTTGTGCTATCATGTTTAGATCTTGTGAGCTGCCTATCATGATCAAGATCGTCTATTTGTAATGCTACATGTTGTGTTTGTTGGGATCCGATGAATATGGAATACTATGTCAAGTTGATTATTGATCTATCATATATGTGTTGTTTATGATCTTGCATGCTCTCCGTTGCTAGTAGAGGCTCTGGCCAAGTTGATACTTGTAACTCCAAGAGGGAGTATTTATGCTCGATAGTGGGTTCATGCCTCCATTGAATCTGGGACAATGACAGAAAGTTCTAAGGTTATGTATGTGCTGTTGCCACTAGAGATAAAACATCAATGCTTTTTCTAAGGATATTTGTGTTGATTACATTACGCACAGTACTTAATGCAATTGTCTGTTGTTTGCAACTTAATACTGGAAGGGGTGCGGATGCTAACCCGAAGGTGAACTTTTTAGGCATAGATGCATGCTGGATAGCGGTCTATGTTCTTTATCGTAATGCCCTAAGTAAATCTCATATTAGTCATCATGATATGTATGTGCATTGTTATGCCCTCTCTATTTGTCAATTGCTCAACTCTAATTTGTTCACCCAACATGCTATTTATCTTATTGGAGAGACACCACTAGTGAACTGTGGACCCCGGTCCATTCTTTTACATCTGAAATACAATCTACCGCAATCTCGTTCTCTGTTGTTCTTTGCAAGCAAACATCATTCTCCACACCATTTAATCCTTTGTTTACAGCAAGCCGGTGAGATTGACAATCTCACTGTTAAGTTGGGGCAAAGTATTTTGATTGTGTTGTGCAGGTTCCACGTTGGCGCCTGAATCCCTGGTGTTGCGCCGCACTACACTCCTTCACGTGGCCTTCATCTCCTACTGGTTCGATAAACCTTGGTTTCTTACTGAGAGAAACTTGCTGCTGTACGCATCACACCTTCCTCTTGGGGTTCCCAACGGACGTGTGCTTCACGCGTCATCAATGGCCATAACTCGTGTCTCTTCAGTGGTTATGGCTCCTTTCTACGTGTGTCTGATGGCATTGGGGTCGACAGCAGGTCCGAGAGAAATCCTTGTGTGATGCTGATGGTGGTGACACCTGAGGGTGCCGTCACCTCCTTGGAGGCTTCGTCATGGCACTGTCCATGCTTCCCCTCCTCGACCACAGGGAAACCATAGATCTGGTCATCGGATCTAGTGGCGGTGGTGTGGCTACGTTGTTCCGCTCCTTGGAGGCGTTGTCTTAGTTGTTCGTGGAGTCCTCGGTGCACCTGCTGGAGTCATTGTCGCCCGTCACCTAGAGCGTGGGCTTCCAGGGCGCTATGTACACCGTCCATGGCGCTTTTTGGTCGTCGCCACCTCAAATCTGGTCCGGACTCACCATTCTCTCGCCGACCCTTAGGCGCTTATGGGTGGACGGTTGCGTTGGCTTGGATCATCATGGATTTGGAGTCAGCCTCTTGAAGTTCCATCCTTCTGTAGTGGCGCGGCCTAGAAGCTTAGCGCATCGCCTCCGTTCCATTCTTAGTGGGTGATAATGCAAGGCGTGTCCTTTCCGGTTAGCTATAGTGGATAGTGTTATTAATCATGTGGTGTTATGCTTTTATTATGGTGCTCTTTGAACTTTGCACCGGCCGTCTTCGCTTCTTTTTTTGTGCGATTTATACACCTTCCAAGGTGTATTCTCGAAAAATATGCCTAAGCACCGGGCCCGAGGAGGAGGGAGAAAGAGGATCTAGTCTTTATTACCTTGGTGGTGAAATCATATCAACTTGACTGGCGTGGACTGAACGATGGTGCATAGCATAGACCGACTCATAAAAAAAAATTGCAAGATCGTTACAGCATGCACGAAATGTTCACATTGATAATAAACGTTTGATTTGTAATTTTAACAACATTTTAAGGAAAAGCGAATTCTTTTTTTTTTTTGAATAACAGCAGGAGAACTGCTGTGTTCATTGCATTAGAAGAAAAAGGTACAGAGACCCACACTGCACAGTTTATTGAAGGAAAACCGAGCGAAAACCTATACATTAACAAGAGCACCACTAAACATAAAGAGCGTCAGGAAGGCTAGGAGCGACACAAACGAAGAAGCACACCACCGGGGCAAGCGTCACCGAAAATCATCCATCGTGCTTACGGTGGGACGACTTCGACTTCATTGCAACAGCACCAAGGTCCCTCTAATCAAGTCGCATCGATCACATTTGCCACGAGCTTCTTTGCCGGCTTCAACATCACCAGAGAGAGAAGACATAACCGAAGGGAGGCGGCATGTGCCGCTCCGGTCTTGAGAGGACGGAAAACAGGACTCGTCTGACGCCGCCTGCATGTCGAGAGTGCTCTTGCTATCGCCACCGCGGGGCAACCCAACGAGCACCACATACTCCAAGAACGCCAACAATTGATAGTTCCCGGCCAGCCGCTTGACCCCAGCCCAGGTGCTCCCATCAGTACCATGTCTCCAAAACGATGCTTCCAACGAAGTCGCGACATCGAGGATGCCGCCATCGCCAATCCGACAAGCAGATTTAGGTTTTCACCCAAAGACAAGACCCAAGAGAGGGAGAAGTGCCCGATCTCCTCAGTAACGCCTTCAACAAGGTAAACGACACCGAAAGTGACGTCGTCACCGGCATCGACGGAAGTCGAGCAAGATTTTCATCCGGAGAACCGCGCACCTCACCGGAACCTGAGTTCCTGGCACACCTCAGTCACACCCGACCACTCCACATACCTCGCCGGAGCACCATCAAAAGACGCCTTCATGACCAGCAACTCCGCCGGCCACCAAGAGCTTGTGTGTACCCCACCAGCTTCCGGCCATCAACAAGGCGGACCGCAACCGCCGCAGTCGCCAGGGTCCCGGATCTGGAGCAATGGCCGCTTGGCCAACCGCACGAACTGAAGCTTGCCTTCCGCCCTGGCCAGCGAGGAACAGCGCCATCCCGCCAAGTCTGCAAGCAGCTGGAGAAGTGCATCGTGCCACCACGCAAAGGCCCGGGCCCGCACTGCCCAGATCCGGCCCAAACGGGCTCGCGCAGCACGCCCGCGCGCCAGCCGTCCTCCGCCGCCCCGCTTGGAACCGGCGCATCCCCACCCACCACCGCGCCGACGCCCGCTTGGGCAAGGCCGGTCTCACCCGCGCCGGCGCCCGCTTGGGCAAGACCGGCGAGAGCACCCAACGCGTCCACCGCGAGCTCGCCCCAAACCGCCTTCGGAAGCTGGGGCCGCCGCCACCGCGGCGAGGCCAGCGGCAGCGGCGGAGGAGGAGGGCTTAGGAGGAGGACCTGGCCGGGGACGCTCAGGTTCCCCGTGCCGCCGCCAGAGCGACGCGGGGGCGGCGGTTCTCTCGTGCGTCTTGCACCGGCTATACTTACGGCTGATTAATTGCTCTCCCGTACGGGACAATATGATCTCGCTGGCTAGCACTACCTCTACGGTAATAGTAGATTGAGCCCAGCTCAGTGATCTTATCAGCATCACCAAAAGCGAATTCTTTAGTTGTTAGCTATTCAGGAAGGGAAGAAACGAACAATTTGGGACCACAAATATCCTTGCACTGCTCACTCAATTTTCGTTTTTGGCATACATATACTTGGAATACCACTATTAATGTTTTTGGTTATATGTAACATAGAAACATATGGTTTGTGTTTGTTACAACCGTTCCGATTGGCAGGTAGATCATCATCGTGGCATGCACATAGCTCTATGTGAAGACGTGAAGTGTCCACCTATATATATATCCTATCCATCTCCTTGGTTCCCAAACCGCATGTGATTTCATCTTATCTTTTGCTGCTTGTAAAAACATGTACTCCGTACTAGTCGTTTACCCTTGTTTGATGTAGTGTAGGTAGCTGAGACTTTGGAGGAAACCAAAACTATAACCCTACGTGACTACGTCCGTAGTTGGGACACCACCTCCTCCCCTGCAGGCTGCAGCGGCCGGTGCACTGGTGCAGGTGTTCCCGTGCCTGCCCAACCTCACCTACGCCACGTCGGCGCAAACGCGGCTCTGTTGCGACAGGTTTGGAATTCTGGTGGACGGCGAGGCGCGTATGTGCCTCTGCCACATCATCACGGCGAATCCCCGCCTAGCGCCGTTAATAAATGGTACGATCGACATTCTCCGCATGTACTCCCTCGCCGGCGTCTTCTCCGACGCGCGCATCGCCGCCCTCTTCCTCGCGCTCCCAAACAAACTGCCGCATCGAGGAGGTCAAGTCAAAGCACGCCTTTTCCCTCCTCCAACGGCCGGATCTGCACCGGCGGTGCTCAATCTGTGGAGCCAAGGTCAGGGCGGATCTCAAATCGTGGTGCCGGTGGGGCGGAGAAGATCTTCTCCGAGATCTCGGCCAAAGCGGTCACCCGCTCCGAGACCATCTGATCCTCCGGCGCCGTCGTGTTCACTGGCTCTCTCGCCGAGCTCCTATGCGCACTCCTGCGCGACCATGGAGCTGGCCGTCAGCTAACTTGTCAGGTCGGCCTCCACCTTGGACCGGACCATCCCCGGCAAGCTTCGTAGAGGTACGGACAGAGAGAATACTTGCTCATCTTGCATCAGGGAAATGTGTCTTTACTGGCTTGTAACCACAGATTGGACGAGTGTCTGCACTTTAGGTGTTCTTATTCTTATTCAGTTCAAGTGTTTCACAAGTTCTTATTGCTTTCAGAATTTGCATCATTTGTCATACTCCAGAATTTTCAAATGTTTTGCTGACAGCTGTGCTTTCGTCTGTGACGAATTACTTACCAGTTCGAATAAATTGATGATCTAAAACCTGTAATTGCTTCCGGGCTAGGGGTCTCGGTATGCAGAGCAAAAATGGGCTTCAACCGTTCACTTACTTACAAATGATAGTAATTCTCAGATAGCTTTCTGTCATTAAAAAGCACATGTTAAAAAGATAAGTTTCAATATGCAATGTCATTCACAAGTTCACATGATACACCGATGTGATGCAAATTGGGAAAGTTTCACAGCCAATCAAATTGGAAAGTTTATTTGCTTCAAGTATTACTGCATCACAACACATAGCTGTTTGTTTCACTGTGTCACACCTAAGACCAGCAGGGATTCATATGCAGTAATTTTATAAGAACATTTAAACCATCTCCCACTTGAATGAGCTTAAAGTTTCAGTAAACACTCTCAAGTAGGTATAATCGTCTGTGTATGACATTTCTCAGGTGCATTACTATGCATTTATTTACCTTTGTATTGAACAGGAAAGAGTAACATTATACACTTAATTTTTAGGCTAAGTGCTTTTTTATTTTGTCATCATTAGCAGAAATACATTATGTTCTCTTCCATGGTGCAAGTCATAAATTTATTGTGAATTAAGACACTTCACCCGCATCTAGGAAGTATCCTTCTCTCGAGTGGCAATATGTAAATCATCTTGATAAAGAGGGTCCTTTTTGGATTTACAAAAAGGAAACTCTTTTCAAAATATGTTTGTGCGATATGTGCATCTTATAGTAAGGGCTCTTTACAAAAGCTCACGTACAACACGGACTACAATAGGCTGGTCTGATGCCCCCAATGTAGATAAAGCCCGATGCTTTTTTGTTTCCTTTTACATATCTTAAACAATACATGTAAATTTAGAAATTAGAGCAGTAATATATGGATTCGCAAAAAAAAAGCAGTAATATATGGGGCTTAATCAAACGGGCTGTCATTTTCGGTGAGTGGTAGCAAGATCCATATCTTTGTATGGTAGACTTGCAAACGGTGATGCATACAATCGCCAGTATAATCCTTTTGTCTTCTTGGTAAGAAATTTGCTCGATATATATAATCCTTTTACCTTGTCATAATAAAAATCTTAGTGACATCCATAATTAAAATCTCTCCGATCAATTAACCTCCAATGAAAAAATAAAGTGCAGATCTTAATAGTTTTTAGTTCAGTATGGTCGTTGATTTCATCATAGGTGGATATAAGCAAAGGAGAAAAGTTAGTCAACATCTCTTAAATTAATAAATGCCTTTCTTTAGAATACACGACTATAGGTCTTTAAATCTGCTCTGTTATAATTTTTTTGTGAAGTATTGCTCCACACAAGATTCGACATCCAAGGGCATGGTGTAGCAGAATAATATCAGGAGCATTTTCAACGTTTTTTGTGCTCAAAACTTCTGATGGAATTTTTTTCTCTATTGATTATCATGTCATAAATTCTGTAAGTGGAACTTTTCTGAAGGTTATGTCGCTTTTTAAACTGTACTATAGGTTCAGTAGACATATTTGATGGATCACCACTTGCTAAAGTGATACTTGTCTTGTGTCAAAACATTTATTAGTTCAAATAGGGAAATCCCCACAATCGGCCCCTCCCCAAAAGACATTTTACTTGTTGATGTTTTGGATTTGCTTATTCATGTGTTTGATTATGATCATCATTGAACAAACTGCATATCAAGAGGCAAGATGGATATTTGATCGGATTACATGCACATTGAATTGTTCAAAAAGGTGATATGTTTATGGTTCATTTCCTTTAACATATACTCTACATTGGTTCTGAAAAGGAGAGTAAGCAAATTTCTTGTGCTGGTGAACGCCGCTTCCTACAATCAAGGTGACACTCATTCGTTGGGATGATAGTGGGGTCCTCAAGAAGTTATCCTTGTTTTTTTTATCAATCTTAAGCTGTAAGGGGAGAGATGGTAACAGGGCGAAGCGGAGCCAGAGGAGCGTTCGGTTGCAAAAGTTTGTGCACCTTGGCACCATGACCACCTAAAGTCACTTCACCAATGTATTAGCTGCTCCCGGTTCACTTGCCTAGCTGAATAGGAGGTACTGAAGGGGAGATGATTGTGGAGTGTTCTGGTGGTGGTCTCCTAGCGGTTGTTGAACAAGATCGTTGTAGCCAGACTTAAGACAACGATGTCGTGTTGTTGCTATGTGGCGACAAGAAACAAATCCTTTTAGCAGAATTATGTCTTTGTTTAATGTTACGAATAATTATATTCTTCCGCTCTCATTGTATTTGTCATCATTTTATTTACAATTTGCTTCTCCTGATCCCAATGAGCATCACGATAATATGTATTATGTTGCAATGCGCGGATACTAAACTATTTCGTAAAGTGAGCGAGGGGAAGAGAGGAAATGAAAGTCGCTCACCTTTGACTTCTTTTCACACATCAACTTTACTTTTTTTACATGTCAGTTTACTGAGAAAAGTGTGTCAGATTTATTTGGATCTGAGATGCTTGTTGTGGACTTGTTATGCGACAAGTGTGCAGCTCTATATCTAATGTGTGTAGATATACAATTTCTACAATATTTTACTCTATTAATTATATTTGGATTTTACGTCTTCATCTTTTTATCATGTCTATTTTTTAGAACTTACTATCTTTGTTCCAAGAAAGAAAGCAATGGGATGGGACAAGAGCCACATATATTTTTTTACTCGCCACGTACGTGGATAGTTAATTATATTTAATCGTGTGATCGACAAAAAAATTAACCGTAGCAATGCACGGGCATTTAACTAGTCTCTATAACATGCAACCGAACCCACCAACGTGGGTATCGTTCCTCCCAGAAAACCAACAGAGCGCACCTTTTCATCCGGGTCAGGGGCGCGGTTCGGCGGCAGCTCCTTTATCACTCCCCACACCTCTTCTTCCGTGAATATCCCCTCCAAACTCTTCAGATCATGGGAAGGCAGGTTGAGCGCTTCCAAATCAATGGTATGGTCCCTACTATGGATGGATCCAATGAGCGTCATATATGTCTATGTGAATATCTCGACCTTCCTCTATTGGTCAATGACGATCTTGTTGCTCCAGCGTATGGCAGAAATGAAATTTTTTCATTCGCCTACCATTGGCGACTCCTTGGAACAGCCTTGGCATCATATCCCTCTCTAAGCCATCTGACCCGTGATCTTTTTCTCTCAATTGTCTGCTCCAGTGATGCGAGCCCCAGCACATGTAATTTCAGAGTTCTGCAGAGCCCAAGTTCTCCCTGGGAAAGCTGCAGCTTTATGTTGCCGGTTTTCCTTTGCCCCCAGGCCTGGAGGTACTCCGCAGCGTTCCTGAACAACGCGTCCAAGCCTCCTTGATGGCCTCCTCAAACTCCTCCCAACTTTAGAGCACCAAAAATTATCATTTTTACACAAGTCACATAACATATCATTTTTTTGCTTTGTGTGCGGACATAAAATGTTCAGATGTACGCCTAGAATTTTTTTCGAACTTTTTTTAACATTTTGGAATGTGTTTATTGGGCAATGGATGCATCTAGCCAAAATGTATATCCGGTACTAAAGCCTGTCCCAACTTCAAACCAACCAGGGTAACCAAACTACATAAATATCACATCTTCATAGCAGCATCCAGCTATATGATTCATACAGTTGCTCGACTCCCAACATGATAATGTGCAGAAGCCTATTATTACAAGAGCAGCTGCGCTAAGAAACATAATGGCGGATCCATCCAAGAGCCTCTCGTGGTGCAGTAAATACAGTAAGTTCACGAGAGGCCACTTAGCAATGGCTAACTTAAAATCCTCGGCAAGCTACATCAGGGACATTATAGTGCCGATATCTCTTTTATCACCTGCTCCTTGTCTGCCTCAAACTGCTCATCCTCTGAAGAAGTCGTAAAAGCACTATTAGTTCTTTTTTTGGAAGATCCAGCAGAATTAGTTCACACGGAATTGTTTATAAATTAAATCCTAGAGCAAGAGATGACAACAGCAGAAACCTCAACAGAGAAAAATAATTTATACCAGCCGATCGCCTGAAAATATAACTGAACCATAGCAAGTACAAACTGTTTGTTGTCAAAGTAGGCAACTACCTTTGTCAGTCTTGAATCCGGCAAAGAAGCGAAGAAGCTTGCTTCTATTTGTAACCAATATGTTTACAACCTCAGCTGGTTTGTTTTTATTTGCAGCAAACAGCTGAAATATGGGGCGAAAGAATAATCAGACTAAGCATAAGACATACCTTAAGTTTTTTATAGGGTATAAATTTGTTACGATACATGTACTCACCTTAAACACATGGAATGCTTCTATTTGAATATTCTTGCTTGAGTCCTGGAAATTTTGAGAAAAACAATAAAATTTACAACACAGTAATGTTTACAGGAATCATGCAAATGACACAGTAAGGCAACACTCTGTATTTCAACTATGATCAAATGGAAGAAGTTTGTACAGCTAAAAGGTAATCACACCAGAGTTTGAACCAAGGTATAAAATCTGGTACTTCTGAAATGTAGTTTCACATGAGCAATGACTCCTTTAGTGGCATAAGATGATATTTGATTCGTGCACATTAGGCATTAGCAAAAAGTACATCATTGTATCTAATTTATTCTTTGTAATTCCACAACCAGCAGCAACATAACCAATATCTTACGGCAGATATTGGGGACTAGCGTTCTCACATATCCCAGCAGAGACCATTTATATTGCCAATGGGAGAGAAATCACACCGAAATTAACCAATGCCAAGTTATAACCCCAATTCTAGCCTACTCCAGCTATTTTGGAGTAATGATTTCAAGACTAGGATGTGCAAAACTCTATTAACAGATGGAAAGTAGAAGGAAACATGTACCAGTAGCCCTTCAGAGACTAGATCAACAATGTTACAAATAAGATCAATTCTAGCCTACTCCAGCTATTTTGGAGTAATGATTTCAAGACTAGGATGTGCAAAACTCTATTAACAGATGGAAAGTAGAAGGAAACATGTACCAGTAGCCCTTCAGAGACTAGATCAACAAAGTTACAAATAAGATCAATATCAGGTTAACAAGCCTGATTCCACTACATTCCTTAGAACAGAAAAAATGACAGAAGTCTTTAACATTCCTTTGGAACATAACTTTGGATAAATAAACACCAGATGCAAATGTTCAGGGGGGCTTCAGCATAGATTCTATAAGGTCAGGTCCAAGGATATATCTTGTCATAAGTACAGGCTAGGTTGTGCATAAACAGCAACCTCCTTATTTCTGGCATACATAAACATTGTGGGTTTTGATGATTAATGACGAACGACTAACTGAGTAATGGTTTACTGAGTGAAATCAAGTGTTTAATCCAAAATGTATTGGTTTAACGAATGGTTGTCTACACCTATAAAGTTGATGTCGAAGGATGGATTGAAGATTAGGTATAGTTTTATAATCCTTTTAGCGGTTCCAAGAATCACTTAGGACAAGCCATACTATAAAGAGGGGTAATATATCTATGCTAGTGGATGTTTCTAGATGTTGCCTGGTTAAGGCCCAATCTTTTTCCAGCATATATCCTTTGAAATATCTTGAAGGACAACTTTTGTGATAACAGTTTTGATAACAGATGTATTGAGATTGGCCTCCATTGTGAGGGCTGAAACTTAGCAGGGCTAAGTTGCTTCAACCTCGTAGAGGCATAGAGCTTCAATAGTTGTATGACCTGTGTTGAAACTGGTTCTACCAAGAATGGCCACTGTGTCAGGAGTTAGGGAAACCTGTTCTTTAGGGCTGACCTAAGTGTTTTGCTTCAAAATTCGATGCAACCGGTTTTGAAGCCAATGCTTCCAAGAATTACTACTGTTGTTGTCAACCAAGTACTGGTTTGTTGCTTTCGTTACCAGGATTTTGATCTAGTCTTGCGCACATCCTGCGCGTGTGTGTATGCCGGTTTGCTTACTGTAACCGGGTTTGGTTTCGGTGGAACAGCATACACTGTGTTTTAGAATCTCGGTGGCACCAAATCTCAGGTCGGCATCACCGGGGAAATGGTTGTGGCATAGCTCTGCGGAGTAAATCATCAATCCCGATGTGACCGGCCATTAGGGAAGCCTTTTCCGCCGTGCCTCTTGTGGCTTCAGAGATCTGACCGCTGCTTTAAATCTGTTTAAATGGTTTGAAGTTGGTGCTACCGGGGAAGGAATCTTTGACCATGAAGGCTCTTTTCTGGTAACAGCCTATATTAAGGACCCGAGCCACCCGGCCCCCTTGGGCTCAGGTAAGACTTTGAGCTGTTGCACCTACACTCTTCACTTAGTAAAAGCCTCCTCTTGTACTTGAGTACCATCTTAAGAAAGGTAATCTTTGTGTGTGATAGAACTTAGGTGGGAATCAACCATAGAGATCTTGATTATTACTCTCGAGGATTTGGCATCTCCCATCTCCTAGCCAGCTAGGCGACGATGAGCCTTTGGGGATCACCTCAAGATTCACCATGAGCAATTTGGCGGGCATTTTGTGAACTTAGCTTGCTGGAAAGAAGGTAAAGTCCAAGTGACTTCAGGGCTTGTGCTTAAGCCTTTCCAAAGACGCCGAGTCGTGCCAACGCCTCCATTTTTCAGTAAGTTGCAAGCTGAAATACTTGCATCAAATACAGTAAACTTACCCTTAAGAGATTCATCAGAATCATAAGATTATCTTTCGAACCAACATATCGCATCATGACGGCAGAATTTGATCGATCAAGCAGCATGTCTCCCAACAGCTGGAAGAAAATAAAAGCATTAAGAATGAGAAACTTAATAAATAGAAAATGTGTACAAGATACTGAAGAAACTAATAATGATGTACTAAAACAAACTAACACTGCTAAAATAGAACCCAACAGTAACTAGGTGTTCCATGCAAATAAAGAACAGCGAATGTGCAGTTGCTCCCAGGGAAAACAATCCTTGCAAATACCAACAAGCTTTGGACATTATAGTTGGTCCCATTGAAATACAGGACATTTTGTATTTTAATTGAAATTTGAAGAGCTGACTATGAACACAGCACAACGTGCAAGCGTCAAGGTTTGTCCATTGAGTTCCCTTGGGCCAAGGATGGAAAGCTATCTCTCCCTTGACATTTTTCTATTATTTCTGCCACGTGGGTCTTGCAGCTCCAAAAAATCAAGCCTTCGATTGACTAGGGGCAGAACCTGGGATGTGTTCAGCTGATTGTGCATGGGGATCTTGCCACCAGGCGCATTAGGTTGGTAATAATGTGACTGGATTCTTTACCAATGTCTTAAAATATCAACTAAAAATGGATTCAGAAGTCGAACAAAATTTACAAAAAAAAAAATCAGGTTTCAGTGACTTAGGTGTGAAGCGTTACACTCGAAAAAAAGGAGATGTTTATGCTTGGTTGTTCCTATCATAACAGAACAGGGCTCATGAAAGTTCACTGCAAGCTCTTCATAATGACATTATTCAGGCACGTGACAATACAAACCATATTTCCAGTTACAGAAAAGCACAAAATATAGCAAATCTACAAAGATCCATAGATATGATGGTAAACAGTACAGCCACTACATACCAAATCAGTATGGAATGCATAGAACAGAATAGCAATAGTGTAATACCTTGATTGCTTGCCTTTTTGTTATGTAGTTGGTTGATGATAGCAGCCTAGAGTTGAATTCTGCAAAGAACTGAGGAAAAGGGATGGAAAAGGATTAGGAATCAAATGAGGCAAAACAGAATGCAGAAAGAATGGCAACAACTATGCCATTGATAGCATTTGGTACATATACTTAACAGACACTTAGCATTAAATGCATCATAACAACAAAGTAAGCTATGATGGCAACCAAGCTAGGGACAGAAAGAATACAATTTAGCCGCATACAATCCAAGAAGTGCCCATGCAGTGAACAGAAGAATAAGAATCGCAAATACACTGAAATAACCACATCTACAGTTTGGCCACCTGACCAAGTTAATAACCCCAGCCCCCAAAAAAAAAATCATGAGATACGCGCACAAAAGAACTCAAAACACAATAGAGCATGCATTGGGATCAGGACTTGTGTTCTTTTAATAGTAATTCACCGCTAACGGACTGGCAAGGAACCTGGCATGGTTGGATCATGAGGATTTAAGGCATGTGGACAATTAGGACACAACCATGTTTGTAAATGGCATAGTTTAATGATGATGCAGAAGTACTCACCCAGTCATAGTTCTTGGAAAGAAATTCCGCCACGGTTGCTTTATGCCTTGTCAGAAGTTCCTGTTTATAAAGTAGAAAAGAACGAACTCATGTATGTACATGTGACTATGCGAGAAAGAACAGTAATGGGGTGATAAAACTGTAGAATTACCCAAGCAAGCATGTGTATTACTATATTTTTACTAGCTTCAAAGTTCAAACTCATGAAATATTTGCTTGCAGATATAGTTGTGTCATCTTGTATAATTTTAGTAGGGCGTAAGTAGACAAGTTAAGTGGATAAGCAAGTCAGCTTAATAGTTTATCCACAAGTCTGGCTTCTTGAAGCAGAAAGAACTGCCGTGCCACATCAAACAAGCAACCGTGCTACGTTACATATATTTTGCGTGCTTGTTACATATATTTTGCATGCTTGTGAACGCAAGAGTGCTAACGGTTGATTGTGATTTTAACAATGCTCATTACTATGCAATTAGCAAAATGAACTACTCCCTCCGATCCATATTATGTGTCGGGACTTAAGTCCACATTTGGATAAATTTGAACTAAAGCCCAGACACTTAATATGGATCGGGAGTAATAAATATTACATGCAATAATGCTCTAAGGCAGTTAAATGTCTGAGCAAACACGAGCGTTGTTTAGTTCATAATTTGGTATTTAAAGCAAGAGCAGGAATGAAAAAAGCAACTCACCTTGAAGGTTGCAGAAGCATCTGATGCTATGTCAAAATTTGGAAGTTGTATATAGTCAAAGAACTTCTTCATGTGGTCAGACTCTAAAACGTACCTGCAGATGAACACATACTACGGTAATCAAACACCATTTGTGCAACTCACAATTAATACAGAATTTGATTATATGTAAATAAATTAGTTCATGCGTAGACCATCTGTACTATTCTAGAGAAGAATGGAGCTTAAAAGACCACTCCCAAGATCAATCAAATCAAACTACGAAAGCATGTCACTTCTGACCTACTTCCTCCATCCCGTAATACAAGATGTTATTACAACCTGCTAGCTCATATATTGGTTGTAATAACATCTTATACTATGGGACGGAGGGAGTACTTTTAAATGCATACAACATTCATCCAACAGGGCATCGGTGTTACATACTTATTGCTGTATTGTAGAGGTGCAGACACAAGAGTGATTGAAGAGTTCGCAACCACAGATGGATAGGCAACATCCATTTTCAATTTTCTATTCATGGCTTGTAAGTTTAGTGTGCTTTCTGACCCATTCCGACAAAAAACGACAATCATGGGAAATGTGGAATACATATTCAACCTCTTGATATATAGGTTAGGAAGCCATAGAGGTTGGGTCAAATTTAAAAGATTAGTTTAGTGTTTGTGTCTGTCTTTCTTTTGGATCGCATGGGCTGTTTCTCCTTTAATCTGTCAATTGTTAATAGTAGGGTTAGCCCCTATAGTTTTGTTCCCATACAAAAAAAACTGCCTTCATCCTATGGTTCTTGCATTGATAGGTATATGGGCGATAGTTTAACTGTGACACAAATTTCTTTAAGCTTGACGTGACAACTAAATACAGTAATGTCACCTTGCAATACTCTGATGGCGTATGCATTCCCTCAGCATGGCACCATAGTGTAAAGCAATCTCCATATTCTCATACCTGCAAGGTGAAGAAATGAACAAATCAAACAGCAGTAATACAAAGTAATTAACAAAACAGAAGCAATACTTGGACACAATAACCATGTAGCTTGTGCAATTTCATATAACTGGCAACATTTGCTGTAACATCATGGTATCAAATTAAGTTGCTTGTTTTACAAATGTATTGCTAAATTATATGGCTCTAGCATTTAAGTCCCTTAAAATTAAAATTGACCAGAATCAGAGGGTGATAAATGGGAAAAAAGTGAGGTGCAAAAATCAAATGCATAAGGTTAACCATCACGAATGTACGGCAGGGGGGCATGCATCAGCTCAAATGCAGCCTGATACATGAATACAGCACGAATCCAGTATCTGCTAACTGTAGATTTCATAATCAAAATCCATTTTATAACAGAAGACACTCAATAATCACGCCAGTACTATTGCAGGGAGACAGAGATCGTGCAAACCACACAAGAACTAAGAGGGCATGTTTCTTACATGATCTCTAAATTTGGAAAGAGTAACAAATATATATTTCAGCAACACAAAGGGAGAAACACAGGCACCCAATGGTATAAACTAAAATTTGAAGGGAAGCATAATATTATGGCCTAGATTTACTTCAGAGTTAGAAGTAGCCAGTTGCCTAATCAAGAGTTAAGTGGGATATGCAGAACACAGTAGCACGCAGCTTATCAATCACAGGGAGTGATGGAGGTGAATGCAAGTGCTCAAGTAACAGTAACACGCATGGAATAACAATAGAGATAAAATTCACACAAAAAAGATTAACAAACAAAATGAGAAAAGATCCCAATTTCTTATTAACAGAACAATGTGGCTTTTATTTACTTGTGACTCACCCAGAAATTAAGGTGTCTAAAAGATCCTTATTTGACTCTAGGTACTCAGACGCAACTATCCGCGAGGAGACTTGCTGTCTTTGCAAGTTTGCAACAACTTGAGTAGCATCTTTCCTGGTCTGTAACAATCCAAAGTGCAAACAGATGTTATCTATGAAATAAGTATCCATCTAAACGACAGCGATAAGAAAATTATTCACTGAACAAAATATTTTTGTAGTCCTCTAATGATCTACGAAAACAAACTCAAATTATGTACCTCCAGGTTTAATTTCGGAATACAGATAATTAATAATCGTAGAGTGTTCTCTCTGAAGAACTCTTGGGTCAACTGCACACAAGCTTCAGTCACAGGCTCATGTTCGCCGTTGCCATAGAGAATACACTTCAATTCCCTTATATTTTTGCTTAATTCTGCCATCTGCGTAAACAATTTTAGCTACAGTTAGTATACAGAAATATGTTATTTGAATTGAGAGGGTATTATTTATTTTGAGAACAAACTGAGCAAAAGACTGAAATTTCGCTTTGATGCATAAAACCAGAGCCATATAACGCCATGTGCCAGCACACGTTCCAAACAATGTCTTTTTTTAGAAGGATATCACTAATATTACTCCAGGAAGGCATTTACTGCTCAAAATGAAGATTTGTATTCATAGTTACCGCTTGTAGCTTGCAGGCCACATGTAGCGATTCGTTCTGAGCATAAAGCAGTTCACACAGTTCAGGGCGGTCACGACTTCGTTATTTCTCGCCGCTGACCCGAGAATTATTTAAGTTGAGATAATTCCGTTCACAAATTAACTGTTTCATACTTTGTCTTGATATGTGCCAACGGGCAATGGCTCACTAAAGTGTTAGGGACATGGGCTCATGCACGTTGGGCCACACGGCTTCACGTCAATTAGGCCGAATAGCTAGCGTGTGGCCCATGTACGGCAGCTCCAACAGCATAACAGGCCAGTTTGCGTGGAGGGAGACGGTTATCAAAATAGAGTTGGCGGTAGCTTCCGCCTCCTGAATTCTGGCTTACCCCCCATCCCCGTGCTAACCTATGATCGCCGTGCAACGCTACATTTCGTACATCGCTCCCACTTTGCTGTTGGGACAATGTTATCATGATTCCCATGTGGCGCCTATGGGATGCCCACAACAACCTTGCATCCAACAACGTCCAGGGTTCGTGCCCGACTTCCTGCGGGGCGCCGCTGCCCATGTTAGACCTTTGGAGTCAACTCCGACTACTATGCCCGCGCCACTCTTGCTGAGTAGCGGGATCACTATGAGCCATAATAATTTAGAAGTTCACACTTGTCGCACAATCCTGCCTGTTTCCTACTTCGAGTGTACCGTTACAAGAAGGGCATCGAATTATAAGCTTATTATGACAAGTCATCAATCATTCTATCACACGCCCATCTGCAACATTATCATAATTGACATATTTATTTATGCCCATGTATCGTAAGCGTTCCCCAGACCCCGCACAGTGCGGGAGCTCTCAGCACTGGGTGCGTCCATGTATCGTAAGCGTAAGCGTACATCGAAATATGAGCCTATGATGAGAAGTAAGCTGTCGATCATCTATCACACGCGCATCTGCAACATTATCATAATATACTGAAGTAACGTATTTGTGGTCATATAAACCAAAATCGTATCACCCGGAGTTCCGTGAACCAGCCCATTTCTATCATCATCGTGGATCACAAGGAAGTAAACCAGTTACTAGGTACTAGAACGGCCTAAATAGTAGTAGCAAATGGAGCAGCACGCACTCAGGCTTTCATGGAAAAATAAGAGTACGGACCACAAATCAGGCCAAATCGAGTAAGGGATAAAACAGCTTCCGCTCCTATGGCGCGATCCGAGCCAAATCCGTGGGCGGGGAAAGGGGATCGGAACAGGGGTGGGGAGGCCTGCCGGAATTGGGTCTCACCTTCTCCTCCCGCTTGGCGTCGGTGCCGCGCGATGCGGAGTGGAGGTCGAGGTAGATGAGGAGCTCGCGCGTCTGGCGCACGACGTCGGCCGGGGTCCGCGGCTTGGACTTGAAGAGGCCCTTCATCTTGGCGCCGTCGTCCGCGGCCTGCGGGGCGGCGAGGCGCGGTGGAGAGGGCAAGGGCGAGGCGGCGGGCCTCCTCCGCCCCGCCGACCCGAAGGAGAAGCAGCCTCGGAACAGCGCCACGGCTCCCGAGCTCGGCGCGCGGCGCCCCCGACGCCTGCCTGCCTCCTCCGCTCTGGGACGGGCGCGATCCGGCGGGGCGCGGCGTGGGGGCGGTCGCGCGGCGGTGGTGGCCGAGATCGGAGATCCCCGAACCTATCCACCGGTGCGGCGCGGCGCGGACGAGGTGGGCGTGGGCTGGGACCCGGGTGGTGGTGCGTTTCTCGACGCTTCCTTCCTTTGCCTTTGTCCCTTCCCCTTGTCCCGTTTCCTGCTCCGCCTGCAAATGTTGTGATCAACTTTGGATTCCGTGATCCAGCTATAGACTTTGCCTAGTGTAGGTGTAGCACACTACCCCTATACCTATCTCGGAGGGGTGTATTTTCCGAATCTCAGTTTTAGTGTAGATCGTCTACGAATCGAAATTCGAAATTCGATTCAAATATAGATACTCCAGTCAGATTGACGATTCTTATCCATGCATCAATCAAATACTGCAATGATGTTAATGACCTGTTCACCTTGCACGTCACCATGACCCATCTTTTTCCCCTCCTTTGCACGGGTGATCCGAGCACAGCACCCACGGAATTTGATCAGTGCCGTCGTCTATAGCAGTACTACTACAGCTCCAATCGACAGGAGATGCAAAAGAATATCCAGCTAAAAAGGTCCGGATATCCCGTGGCTCAAAGGACCATGGATGCTTTCAAACGTCAAAACAATGGCTGAATGAATCAATCAAACTACTCCCTCTCGTGTCATGTTTCGAATTACTTCTTCATCTTTGACTTGAATTTTCAGTATAAGTGGAAAATGTAAAATCGGACCTCTAACAGACAGTTCAACACACACCATAAGGACTTTGGTCCGAACCTTTTGCATAACACTCCACATTGGCATGGCACTCTGCTTCGATGTTGACCGGTGTATTGCGATTCAAAGAGCAGCGTGTTGTAACAGCAGAGGTTGTTTTCCCACAAGCAGTGTGATGGCAACAATACAAAAGTGGTCGTCACTTACAGCGACAATGAAAGACAATAAATAAGAAAAATGTTTTTTGAGTTTTTGAAACAATTAATTACTGCTAATGCAACTGTTAGCTCGACAAAATTTTGTTTCTTATAAAGGAAAATGTACCAGTGTTTATGGGATCACTTGATATGCGTCTCATAAACATGGTGCCACAAAAAATAAAGCATCGATAAGGGAAAACTAACGAATGCAAACATGGAATTGCTATAATTCTCAACTTTTAATAAACACCTATATGTGCATAACGTTATAATGTCAACACAGTCAGCATCCACGCGGGCATGGGCCGTGACTCCCTCCTTGGCACCAACATCTATGCCACATCAGAAAATTGAGTACTTACCACGGAGCTATGCCTTAAGAATTTTGATATGATGTTGTGCATCGGTTCTTGTCAAGAAATCAACGGAAACAAGTGCTTTTATAAATAAAATATTCAAAATGGGAGAGATTCACCATCTTTGCTATTGTAATATACTCTAGAATTATCAAGTATAGAATGTAGAGCGAGTAATAATATATATCTACAAAGCCATAACAAAGGTATCACACCGAAGAAATCATCTCATAATCAAGGATCCACGATAAAAGATACATAAAAATGATTGTAATCATGTAGGCCAGCTTATTCGATCTAAAGCAATGATATCACATAGAGATATTAGATCAAACTACCACCACAAACCAATTGTTTTGGGTTGTATTACTCTCTATTGACCATGGAGACAACAAAGGAGGCGATGATGGTGGCAGAGATGTGTTCGAAGGGGATTTCGGGAGCACTCCCCCTCCAATCTTCTCTGGTGATGCCTTCGTTTTTTTCTCTATTTCTGTTATGTCTGGCATCATGCCTCATCTCTTTGAGAATGATCCGTAAAGATATTATGATGGTTTTTATTAGGTCATTATGGAGTCATCAGTAGAAGGGCAATGTTGTTTGCCTCCTATAGAACACGCGTGTTTGCTGGGGACGCGCCTCCTACCAATTGGTGCATGAGGGAGGCATGTGGGTCCCCTAGCTCCTATCTCGTGCATCCAGCTGTGGCGCTCTCCATCTCTGGTAAAAATTCCTTTGAAATTTTCCTCCAATTTTATTCTTTTTAGAAAAATTTCTAAAATAACATATTACGCAAAAGGATATTCTTCATTCTAAACTTAAATACTAAAGTAAATGGAATTTAGCAAAATTACCTATTAAAAATTGGCACATATAATAGAGAAAAGGCAATAATACTTTTTTGGTGTATCACCTAGGCACCTCAACCCCTTGTGTCCTTTGTTAAGTGTATATATGTATTGAACTAGCCATTTCCATATGTTTGGACTTTTGGTTGTGTTGGCTACTAAAATGAAGCTTGGCATGGTATCGGAGCTTAATTAGGATCTTGAGTTTAAGTCCTAGATTTTGCAATTTATCCTAAAAAAAATTGTTCCCCCATGTGTCCATGTGTAGACCTCTTAAGCCATACCTCTTAGGGCATTTTTTGTAGGATTATTAGAATACAAGAACATGAAACCACGTGATTATAATGTCATTTTAGTTGAATCCTACAAGATTTGGAGCCTATAGGAAATTTCATCAATTAGCGTTTGATTAACATGAAAAACAAAGGAATTGTAATATAAGGTTTGAGTGGATGGAAATTTTCCTTTAAAACATAGTCCAATGCAATCTTATAGGAAGAATTCATATGCGTCTTTAAGGACTTCAATCCTACGAATCAAACAATGCACATAGAAAAATCTAAGGATGTAAATCCTACAAAATTCATATGCAATTCCACTGTATCAAACAAGTTCTTAAATTTTTCTATTCACCTGTTGACTTTCTATTCTCAAGTCATACGTGAGAGGAGTGCTGAAGTTTATATGTAAAATACACTAGCCCTTTTTCATGATTTCAAACTTTTGATTGCATTGGCAAATGCATGATTATTTTATTTTTTTGCGGGTATCTAATGCATGATCTTTGACATCCCTAAGTCTATACACACCGGATGTGTGCGCTTAATCGTCCTGGAACTTCAACACCTTGACAAGAGTGTTGAGTAGTGCAACCTCAACATCTTGATCTAGGGTGTTGAGCAGAAGGGTGAGATCCCAAATTAGTTTTCACAATGGGTCGTTTTCGGTTGAACTTTCAGTTTTAAGTCAAATTTGTCATTTTTTCACTTGAGAATAAATTGGAGCAAAGAACTCTTCCGAGATGCCTAGATGGAGCGCTAACTGTACTTGGTTGACACATCGTTAACACACACGAAAGATAAAATGGAATCGATTGAACATATGGCTCAATGAATAGCCTAACTGTTTGTATGTCGCTCTCTACTCACGTTGCTTGTCAGTCTTGATCAAAAAATAGCGATGATTGGTGGAGCAGTTGAGCGTGGAAAAGTACGTTATTCATGTTGTGCAGTGCAGCAAGGGCGGTCCAGCGGCAGGGCGTGGGCTAACCCGGCGCTCAAGTATGAGCAGGACAAGCGTGGACGAGTGTGGACTATGAGTAGAAAATAGTGGGGCAGAGAAATGGAAAAGAGAATTCAAAAAGATACATAGCAATAATTCATCAGGTCCAAAACATCTTACCTCGAAGGTCCTATCAAGTTCAATATATTACAAGCTGCGGCCTATCAAAAGTTCTTGAGATTTACATCATCTGCTGTTTTTTGAGATTTTTACATGATGTATAATTTACATCATCTACGGGAGATGCTCTAATGAGAGTTGAAAGGACCTGAGCAACGACTCCTTGCCTCGCCTCCCTTCTAGGCTGCCGGGGGAGAAACACTGGCTCCCAACCGCCGCCACCCCTCCCTTTTCCCTCTCCCTTCGTCGGGCCCAGAGGCGGTCACCGGAAACCCCGAGTAGTGTCGGTGAAGTGGGTGGTCATGGCGTGGCTGAGAGGGGAAACACTCAATGGTGTTTTGCTCCACGCCTGGCGGCACGCCGTCGCTGCAGCGGTATCATGGAGACGACGATCTCGACAGGAGGTACCAACCGACGCAAGGCCCCTAGAGTAGCGGGCCTGGACACGGCGGCGACATCCTCTCCAGCGAGAATGTTTGGCCAGGAGGCTGCTCCATGTGGTGGTGTGTGGGTGCGGCAGATCACGGGGATCCCAAGCCCATATTCAGCGCAGGAGATGTGTGGCGGCCAAAACTTTATCCGGCATCGATGGCGCTAGATGTGACAGAACCATAGTCATCTAGGGCCTGCAGATCGGAGATTCTAGCGGCATTGACCTCGTGGTAGTGGTAATCTATCTGACGACAAGTTCGGGATGTGGGGTTGCTGGTGAAAACCACGCTGGCATCAGCCATGGCGAACGATGGTGGCATCTTTGCACCGTTACCATGTCGAAGGCATCATTGTTGCAGCTCTCGTCTTCTTTCCCAGGCTACTCAGGGTGAAACCCTAGATTTGGTTCTCTAAGATCAAACAATGGCGGCGCACGACGCCGTTCTCCCTCCTAGAACATGTGCTAGTTGGAGGGACCTGAGGTTGTGTGTCGTGTTTTCTTCCGCGGTAAAGACGACGAGTCTTGATGGAGTGGCGCAGCGGCGCCTCGGCGGCGAACGCGTGACGATGGACGCATGCATGGTTGTATTGTTGTCTGTTGTCATGGCAATGTCGGCGGTAGATGTGGCGAGGACCATGTGAATCTTTGCCCTGAAGATGTTTCAATGGTTTGACGGTTGTGACGGCTTCTTGAGTTTGTGCATGAGTTGTGTGGTCCCGGTTCTCTATAGGGTGATTTTGTGATGTTCCTGATACCTAGCCGGTGGGGCGTTGTTTGTGTTTTTAGGGCATAAGCCTCTCTTGGCATGATGTTCACCCATTATCGGTTTTATTTGACTTGCGTGATGGTTTCGGGTAAATTAACGTAAGCTATTGTCGGTTCTTTGTTAAATAAAATAGTACAATTAAAGGCCATATGCATTTTTTTACGCAAAGGTTAGAGGTCTGAACCTCCTTTTTGAAAAAAGATGAGCGTCGAAAACTCAAAGGGCTTCTTTAGTTCACACACTTTTTTAAACATCGAGATGGAAAATACACATGATTGAATTGTCATGTGCTTACTGGAAATCTGCTCCCTCCGATGGGTAGATGATTTCTTATCAAATAGCGTTTCAAAAAACTTCTCCAAAACAGAATAACACTAAATCATTTAAGAAAAGGAAAAAAATGGCCTTCGTTAAAAAAACTGATTTGTATCCTTCAAATTGTATGAAACTACAGTGAATCAAGAGGCCTGAAATGTTGAAGGGCACTGCCACGAAGTGCCGGAAATGTTTGGAATGCAAGATTCTTACATGAATTGAGTAGGAACCTCAACATAAGACAGATTTAACGTTTCTTGCCTCGAGAAACTAGGCACTACAAGTTGTCGACGACGCCCATAGTAGTATGGAGATGGGATCCTTTTCGTGGACACTAGAAGATACAAATCAAACTAAGAACTTAAAAAGAAGAACATGAGCTGGATTGAAAATGAAAGGGAAGACATGATGATGGCTACATAAGGTTCCTGATGTGCTCGAACTTTCCACACCCACAACCATCAGGATGTTACACATCTGTACCCGACAAGGTGAGTATCCTTATCGATCGTGATCAGGGCTCCTAATCTTTGAACAGATGAGCAGATCAAATGCCTCCTACAATTGGAAAGATAGAGCTACCGCAAATAAAGGAAAACTGAAAGATGGAGCTGGCACCATTGCCCTTTTGGCCACCACTCTGTTGCTTTCACGCCGCTCCGCTTGATCGTGGATGCGATCTGGTAAGACCGGTAGTTATGTTCCACCAAATCAGTAGTTCACTTAGTATCTAATATAGTAGCACCGAAGATACAGATAGTTTGCGTTGTGACTTTTTTTTCTGTAATCTCAGCATGAATTGAACCGTTTCATATGAAATTCCTACAAATGTGTTAGCCTCGCCAAGAATGCAGATATATTAGCTCAGTAGATCATATTCATTTCAGATGCCAGTAATTAGGGTCTATACTGAAACAAAAGAAGGCAAACAATGTTTCAGTAGAGTAGCGATACATTGATTAAACTTCAGACAGCAGCTAATTTCCGCGTGTGTCTTGCGATCTGACAAAAACTAGAACAACAACATATGAGAAAAGTGTTATTCCCCTGAGCTACTACGAGGTTTCAGCTGTTGGGATCGATGACTGCAAATCGCCATCTTCCAGTCTAGAAGAAGGCTCGGCTTCCGTAGAACACCTTGGGAGATTTGTCCTGCGGCGTGGGTTTCTTGGTCGCCGCGCTCGAGTCGGTGCCGCTGGAGTCCGCAGGGGAAGTGGCGGCGCCGCCGTCGTTCCCGCCGTTCTTGTCGCTGCCGTTGTCCATGTCCAAGGGGAGCTTCATCTTGGCCAGCGACTCCGTGAACTGCTGCATGCTCTTCATGTACATGTCCATGATCTCCTTCTGGTTGACCTGCACCTCCTGCTCGAAGTTGAAAGTCATCGCCGGCGGCGGCTTGTCCACCGCGGTCTCGGACATGGTGCCGGGCGAGTCCACCGCCGGGCTCTCCTGGACGGTGTGGGACGAATCGACCTCCGCCGCGTCCGAGGCCTTCTCCTTCTGCCCTGCCGCTGATGACAGCGCGTTCCCTGACGGTTCTGACGGGTTGGACTGCGGAGTGGCCGGGACGGCCGCGGCGGGGGACTCCGTGGTGGACACGCTGCTGTGCGGCGTGTCGCTCCGGAAGGCGCCGGCCGAGTCGGCGGTGCTGTTGTCCGTCGAGAAGCTCTGCACGACGCGCACGCCGGCGTCGTGGGACTCCTCGCCGTCAACGTCCTCTGAGGTCAGGAGGCTCTCGTTGCTCTGCGCTTGCACAGCCGTGCACGGCAGCCCAACATACTCCGAGAGCATCATCTTGTTCTCCTCCACGAGATTCATGTCAGGGAACTCCATGTTCTCGTAGTCCTTGGCGGCACCGTCATCGCCGGCGTCCTCGCACACGTCATCGGGATCGGCCAGCGCCGGCTTGGGGGTGGGCGAGACGGGGATGACATCGGGCACGACCCCGATGTAAGCGAGCTCGAGCTCCAGGAACCCGGCCGGGGAGTGGAAGAGGTCGCTGGTGGAGAGCGTGAACTCACCGGCGAGCGTGCCGCCCTCGGCGGCGACGACATCCGGGAGCGGCACGAGCGCGAAGCCCAGCAGCTGGTCCTGCAGGTAGTTCTTGACCCGGCTGAGCATCCACACCTCGCAGCGGAGCGTGGCGTCGAGGTCCCCCGCGCGCACGCCGACGCGCACCGACTGGTCGAACACCGGGTTGCGGCCCCCGCCGTTGATGACCTGCGTGGACGCCGCCGGCGCGCCCTCCCCGGGCAGCGACAGGCGCGCGTACACGTCCTGCTTGTGGTAGATGCAGATGTTCTGGATGTCCCGCGCGCTCCGCACGTGCACGTCGACGTACCCGATCAGCTCCCCGGCCCCGTTCGCCGCCGGCGCCGGCGCCGAAACCGCCGCGTCCATCTGCTGGTGCGACTCCATGAAGCAAGAAGAACACCTCCGCCGCTAGCTACTCTGCAGCTGTAGCCAAGAGAAATAACAAAGAATCAAACGAAATCCGTATGAGATTACGCCTAATTTGCTAGAGACGCAGGTGGGGGTAGCAGCTGGTTGGTCAAAATCCAAGATTAGGTACGCAAGGTGGAGATGCGAGGAACTGTCGGTAGACGCTCACCGCAGGAGGGCAAACCGGAACTGGACACCGGCGCCTCGTTGATAGGTTACTCTCCAGCTCGATTCAATCAACTACTCAAACAACAAGAGGAGATAAAGAACTAGCTCCAGCCACCAGTGGGCGGCACTAGGGAAAAGTCGACCGATGAATAGGTTTCCATCCCGATAAAGTCGAAATCGCGAGCGAGAAATCAATCAAGCAAAGAGCTCGAATCCCATGGAAGAAAAGCGAGAGGGCAAATAGCAGAGCATGCTTACGCTGACTGTCCTGGAGAAGAAGAAGAAGAAGCAGCGCCACTGGAATCAGGCGGAGGAGAGAGCAGCGTGCTGGGGAGGGGAGGGGCTCGAGGATATGTAACACCAAAGTCCAAAGGGAATTAGGGCAGTAGCACGGGATTTTTTTATAGGCGCCTTTCTTTTCTACGACTCCCTTTTACCTAACTACGCTTGCTTTTATTGCCTTGTTTGGCATTACATTACACCAGCCACACTCCACAGCAGCTTATACGTTCAGTACTGCTCCACTCGATAATGAGGTGTATTATTGATGTGCTAGAGCATCCAACGGATAGATGATGTAAAATAAGATATTTGAAAGCAGTTTTAGGCTACCTGTTTTTAGTTTTAGGGCGTAAAATTTAGGACACACGTTCCCCGTGATCTAAAATTGGGATTCAGCTACTTAGCAAATGATGCCAAATAGGGCATTGAAACATCAAAACTTTGACAAATTTCAAACATAGTTCGACTCTGACACATAGTTGGACATTTTCCATGCTGTTCCATTTCGACATTTCAATACATAGACCTTTCTGGCACTTTGATACATTTCGATTTTAGCGCCAGATAGACTCCCACTCCAACACTAGATAGACCACAACTCCGATATATACTAGAAATTTCGACATAGACTTCTAATACACCCTACATGAGATCATCTCAGAAGTCGTCATCCCCATCGCAGGAGGCGACAAGCTGACCTAGAACCATCGTCCATCTCATCGTCCGACGAGACTTTGACGATGAAGGGACTAGCCTCCGATGCCGAAGCTTGCTTCTTCTTGACATCCCTCGCAACGTAGAATTCCGACTCCGCGTGCATGAGCTTCGAGTGCTCACAATGAAATCTCGCCTTGGCTGCCTCGTTAGACTCGTGGATGCACAGCTAGAGACACGCCCGACGATTCTCACACCCCTCCGGAGAGAGGAACTCGACCTCCTGCCAGCACCTCCAAAAGTTCAGCTCGGCGCAAATGCAGCAATAAATCCACGGCCGGGGAAATGATTTTAAAATTATCTTTGAATTTTTTCTAAATTTATTTCATTAAAATAAAACAAAGGACTGGGTCCTACCAGCCAGACCCACCCCAAATGGGTTAGGTCGAGCTGGTTGGCTCTATCGGTCTCCGACCCGAGCCGCCCACTCACTTCCTCCTCACCCGCTTCTCTCGCGTTCTCTTGCGATGGCGATTGCGTCGCCTCTACGCTCACTGCCTTGCTTTAGCTAAATTCGGTCGTCTCCGTCGCTGCCATTGGTTGCAAACGACACGTCTCTCGACGCTCTACAATCCTATCCATGTTGATCTTATTTTCCCCTCCATCCTCGACATCTCCCATCCTCCTTCGAACCCTAGGGTTTTGAGGTGGTGTTTCCCTCTGCTTCGCCATGGCCCCGCCTTGCCTGCTGGGGTACTAGGGTAACCTCGTGCTCTTGTACTTCTTCTTCGTCCTGGTGTCGTCGGTGTTATGTCGGTGCCTTCCCTGGTTCTTCGCAGTGGCCATGGCCGCGTGATCCCTTCCTCACCATGCCCTGGCTACTGCCCCGAGGTGTCGTTAAGCCTCCTTTTCCCCTCTCTTCTCCCTGGCTTCTCTCTCTTCTCTGATCTCTTGTCCATCTCGTTGAGCTTGGTGCTGCTAGGGTTAGAGTTTCCATTAGGGTTTTATTGCTGGCTCGGTTGTGTTGCTCCTAATAAGGTTTTTAGAGGTTTGTTAGATAATTCCACTAGTGTATGATCTTTTCTTATTGCTCCTAGTCATTAGTATTGAATGTCATTGCCCTCTATTAGTTTGTAATTAGTGAACAACTACTTATGTTTTAATAAAGCTTCTTTATTGTTATTTCATGAATTTCTGCTTGTATTTTCTTTGTATTTATTGTCTCATGTATATGCTGCTTACAGTTAACTTGCTTGACTCTATGGTTGTAATTGAATACTTGTTCTCCCTATGCTTTTATTATTGTGCTTCTAGTTCCTTATTGAATTGGTGATCCTTTGATATAAGCTTGAATATTATCTAGTAATATGATTGCCTTATGATTTATTGTGGATGATATAATGTTTCTTTATATGTGAGGTAAAATTTGTCATGGTCTACCTTCTCTTCCTAAGATTATCTCTTTAAGAAGGGAAGGGGTCCATGCCTGATGTTGCCTGGCAATGTGTCGTGCTATGACTGTATTGACAACTTCCTGATCATGTCAAATTTCATTTGGACATTTTCTACCTTCTCTTCCGTAGTCAATTACTAAAGGAGGGAAGTAGAGAATGCTTGAATTACTTCTGGCTTTAAACTAAGATGGTACTGTGGTAATACCTCTAGTTATTCCTTGTCTATGCTATCCAATGGTTTGATCCATTTGATGGTATAGACTTTGGAATAACTATGTTTAATACAAAGAATGGGTTTAAATGGCTTTAACAGATTGGATATTACAGTAGGTGATCTCTTTGATTGCCACTGCAATATTACCATGTACTTTAAATGTGTAAAAATAATTAATTGTTCAAGTGTGAACCTTATAGATTAATGTAAGCAAACTGATGGGTTAACATTGAATATTTCTAGGTACCTTTTATTTTTGTGTGTTGCTCATGTGCCAAACTGATGGTAGACCCCTTCTCTGATATGATGCTTTGGTGATACAGTCCACAGTTGTGATGTCTTTGATTCATTTTAGGTGATAGAACGTACATAGTTCTATTAGTTTCCAAATGCGTAGGGTTTTATCTAGCTTGTTTAGACATAGATCATAGTGATCTATTCCATGATTTGGATATAACTCACTCCAGCTCCTAGATATAGCTTAGCTTTTTATTGATCTTGATGAGCTTCTGTCCGTGATGATCTTCTCCTCCTTTGCTTGAGCCCGCTCCTCCTACCTTCAGCTACTGACCATGATCTGGGTGCAACTCTTGGGTTTTTTATGGATGATTTGTTGGGTTTGGTGATGATCTGGTCATGTTAACTCTGTTGTTCTTGAGGTGTCAATGAACTTGCTTGTCCAGTAAGTGAGGTGCTCACAATGTCCTTTTTATAGCAGTTTTTAATGCCCTACTGTGTTGATAGTTGATCCTGAGGCTCTTGTTTCTAGCTTCAGTAAGTTGTGTGCTTGCTCAAGTAATTTTTATCCTAAGCTGGTGCGGATAGGCCCAGCCAGGTGATGCTTATCACTGCTGGATCTTTACTTTTGAACTGACACTTGTATTTGCAATGTCCATTGTCTTTGCTTTTTTTTGCAGCAATCAAGAGAAGAGATGAGAAGAAACAATGTACCTAGGTTTAGTCTAGGGTTTTTATTTTTTATTTATCTATTTGTGAATTGCTTATTATTGTCTTTGATTTACAATCAAATATTGTTTAAATGTTCTTAGAAGGTTATAATTTGAATCCAAGTTTTCTTTTGTTTGAAATTCAAATTTAAATTCTGAATTTTCATATTTGAGTTGAATGCAAATTGTTCCCCCAAAAAACACATTGTTTTAACAAAGCTCATGTCGAAATCTGTGGCAATACACTGATGACCTAACCCTAGTCATCAGTCAAAAAGGAATGGCAATCACTACGAGGTTTAGTTTTAGGCGCGCAAAATTTCCCCTCAATTTTAATTTTACCCCTCCTTTTGGCTTAAGTGTTGGGATGTCACACTGTATGAGATGGGGTTGCTCGCGTCGTGGCCAGATGTCAACTTGCCGGCAGGTGGGCTTTCTGAACCCGCGACAGTTGTTGGTGCCACCGGTGCCACAGGAGGGGCGAGCACAACGCGATGATATTCTCTTTCAGCGGTTCATCCTCCCGTTTGATCCATGGGAGATCAAACTTTCTGCTGGACTCGTACGCTTGGGATATATTTGGGCGTGGGAGTTCAACCCTTATCGCAGAGACAAATACTTGGTCAGCATCGAGTACTTGAGTTGTGACTATGCTTGTGGCCACAACGATGAGGACGGTTGTCCGCCAGATTTGTCGGTCATCAAGTAGGAGATTCAGCTACAAGAGTTGAGCGAGGAGGAGGCCCTCTAGCTAGATGTCCATCGCCTAGAGCGAGCTCGATGAGCTCGCCAAGTGGGAGGGCCTTACCATCCAGTTGAGGGAATTCACGCTGGCACATGGAGGATCTGTCACGTCAGTGGTCACCCCAACACACCATCGGACACTTGCGCCACCCCGCGCCTGCGCCAACACATGGACCTCCTCCGGTGCCATATTGGTTGTGGCCGTGGGAGCTGCCAGCCTTCATCGACCTCAACGACGAGGAATAGATTGCAATGACACAAAGTAGGGTTTATTTTGTTTTTATTTAAGTTTTTTCTTTTTTCCTAGTGTAAATTACTTTTTAGTAATATAAAATCTTATCGAAAAATTATTTGCGTCGGGCGCTAGGCTGCCCACGATCCAAACGGACAAGGATGGTCAGACTGCTCGGTCCATCCCCAAAAAAAACTAGAACGGACATTTTTTGTGTCTAATTTGCGTCTGGCTGCTGCTGGAGATGCTAGACTGGACGTGCTTGTGTAAGTAGTGATACATTTCCATTTTGACAACATATGGACTTCGTACAACGACACCAGATAGGCCTCGACTCTGATACTATAAATTTAGACATCGAGTTCTACACAATGTCATGAGATCATCTTAGAAGTTGTCGACCTCATCATAGAAGGTGCCAAGCTGATCCCAGAAGCATCGTCCATCTCATCGTCCGACGAGATATGGATGCCGATGCTTCCTCCTTCTTCACGCCTTTCACAACGTAGAATTCCAGCTTCGGGGTGCACGAGCTGAGGGGGGTCACGCATTTTTAACGATGCATCATCTGCTGGAGTAATTTTGTTTTGCATTATGTGTTTGGAGATGCTGTTGGGCTGCTAAGACAATTAGAGTATTCAATTCAAAAGAAAAGCGTTATCTGCGTTGGACAGTATCACGACCGCATACTTAGCCGTCAGGCGACGACAGACGCATGTTAGCGGGGAATAGAAAATGGTACTACCCGGTAATATCCTATGCAGCTTTAACGAAGCGGTCGCATATACGGGTGGAAAATACGGGAGGAATGAAGCGAAAGAGGTCGCGGAAAGTCGGAGGCCGTGGGGGCACTTTTTGCCCTGGAGCAGTAGTTTTTTTCTACCGAAAAGTCAAAGGAACGGAACCCTCGCGCGCGCAGCCGCGGGCCGGCCTGGGTTTGGAGCCGTGCGGCGGCAGCGCGTGAAGGGGGCGGGCCAATGGGGAGCGTCCACGTCCGCGCGTGATGGTGGTTTCGCGTTGTTTAATCCGAACCGTCTGGGCTCCGGGCGGCTGAGAGGGAGTGGGTGTGGTTGCGAGTGGGGCGCGTCGGCGTCAGTGGGGGGCCCGCCGCGACCGCACGCTTGCGCAGCGTTTTCAAAGCGGATATCATCCGTCCGTCTCTGCCTGCGGCCGCCATCATTCTCTCCCGATCCATCGCCGAGCAGTCAGGCAGGCGTGCAGTGCAGAGCGTCAAGGTTTGCTCTGTCGCTGCGGTGCCGACGTGACAGGAACGGGAACGGTGGCCGCGCTGGGGCTTGGCGTGTGGGGGTGCGTTTGGCAAGCAGCGGAAAGGAGTTGTTCGGGTTGGGCCGAGCTTCGGACCGGGCCTAAACAGCCCAGACCCAGGTCCGGCCTGACTATCAGTCCTAATCTTTTGGCCCAAACCTGGCAAATACATGTCGGGTCTCCGGCCTCTTCCCTATTGACACATTTCTCAAGCTTAGGCTGACCCGGCCCGACTATCAGGCCTTAATCTTTGGTCCAAGCCTAGCCCATAGGCATGGCTAGCCCAATCCCGAGAATTTTGGGCCGGGCCAGGTTTCCCATACCCTGGTATACTCTCGGCGCAGAATAGGGAGGAACAGCCGAACCAACCATTTTTCAGGTGTAGGCCTGGGCATGACGAAAATCGACAACACCGTATGTGCGAGAGCTGTGGTGCGAGATGGTGGGACAAAGCGAAATTTGGGCGGCGTTGCGCGAGGAATTTGGGGGGGTCACCTCCTTCTCTCGGTTACCCCCTCCATCGGCCCCTACCAGAATTCCTATTTTTCCACTTCCTACACCGGAGGTGGCGAAGGAGGCGACCAAATCTATATCGCCTCGGCGTACCCTCGCCATTCTCAAGAGGATAACCTCGTCTTCTTGGTCTCCGGCGGCAAATCCACGTCGGTGTGCGCCGCGAAGGAAGAAGGCTGGTCTTCTTCTCCGATCGTGGCTCCTCTCCGTTGTTCAACATGGCGGGGTAAGCGACAATCTTCCTCGGTACTCTCTCGCCTAGTGGCAGATCCATTTACCTAGAACTTCGTACCTCGATTTGGCCGATCCTAATCGTCAAATCGATTTTAGTAGGATGACCACGTCGAGCTTCCGCATCACGCCGGAGCACTTATCGCTATCATTCAAGCATAGATCCTGATGCTGCACATGAAAGAAGTTAGGCATGCTACCTTTCCTCGTGTCACTTGCGGTCAAATGTCACCCAAGATCAAGCGAGGATTGCCAACTCGAACTACATCTATGATTGCAACAATGTAGAGGCAATCCAAATGCTTCGGATGAGACGAGTCCTTTCCGTGCACTTGCTAAAACGTTCACGGAGAGAGTACCGCTACAAGATATCATTCACATATTTGTGGAAGACCAAGTCGCCAAGTTTCTTTATGTTGTGGGTCATAACCAGAGGTTTCGCGTGAACCATAACACATGCATGCGATCTATGGAGACTATTTCTCACTACTTCAAGAAGGTGTTGGTTGCGGTTGGGGAGCTCAGAGGCAAAATGATCATCTGTAATTCAAGATTAATTAAGCTTTGCTTAATTATCAGTGGCTTATTAATATTAGGTTGGGGTCACATTGACTTTTCTATGTGAATAATGATCCTTTTAAATGAATTTGTGGTTTCTGAAAAGGAACTTGATTAGATTAGAGGGATAATTAAGATGTTGCCTTTTTTTGCCATTCCAATTGATCAGAACTTGTTGCATAATATCACTGGTTGCCTTCTTAATGCCTAATTGATCCATGTTGCCTCCAATGATACAATCTAATTCCTAAGTCCCAATTGTTGCCGAAGATGAACAATTCCCTCTAGTCAATTTTTAGGGAATCAGGACTAGTTCCTGATTTCCATTAATTAAATTCCAACATTAAAATGTCTCATTCTCTATGATGGCAACATTGTAACATTAACCCAATGCTATTTCTCTTTTGCCTTTATTTTATTTTTATTTTGCATGGAAAGAGGATTGGAAGATTGGAAAGATGGACATCTTAGATTAGGAATTGTTTTATTCCTTTTATATCTTCTTTTATTTCGTTTGCAATTGGTGAATTTCTGTTTATGAGAATTTTCAAATAATTGGATAATATTTAATGTACTAACCATTCTATTTCTTTATCAATTTCTAATTTCCAGTTGTGTTTTATATATTTGTTTGGAATTCAAATTCCAATTCAGGTTTTATTTGAATGCATGTTATTCATATTTAATTTGAATTCAATTTTTTCTCCCCAAAACACATGGATTCACAAAGGTCATATGTCGAACTTTGTCGCACCTGCATCGATGACTAACTCAGTTTCATCGTCGCAAGAGAAACCTCGATCACTTTGACGGGTTTACGCAAAATCACGAAATTTTCCTGGATTTTATATGCATGAATGCAATGCACATATCTTCTTCCTCTAGTTTTGTTACCTCTAATCTTGGGATGTTACAGTTAGCGTATTTGGGGAAGGGGGGGGGGACCGTAGCCGCCCCTTTAATGGGCTGCCTTGGGCTAGGGTGGCTCTTTGGGGGCCTTAGGGAGATAGTTTGGTGGCCTAGAGGGCTCCCTATAAGCCCATGCGGCTGTCCTAGGAGGGCAGAGGCCCTTCAGCCCCCTCTCTTACTCCGTTAACTCCAACACTGCTCTCTCGATGTTCGGAACCTTAATTTTCTCTCAAATAAATTCTCCTAGGGTGTACACCAATCTCTTTTTGCTACGGTACCTTGCTTATACATGATCTCAAAACGAGATGTGGGAGGGGATGCATGCTTGTGTGATCATGCACGACATGATCATCAAGACTGGACGCAGAGATCCGCCAACAAGGTATGATCATCCATATGATCACCAGGATCCTCTTGATGACCAGGTGCTCCATGTGTTTCAAAAAAAGAAGTCATCTTGCCACTATTGATCACCGGGTGCCCGCGGAGCTCACCGATTGTGTCGGATACACTGGGAGATCCGTGAAAGTTATTCATCACGAGCTGCAAAATGATAGAGCACTTGTGGGCGCTCAAAGGTGTCGTCGCTTGGACTTTATTTTATTTGGATTGCATGAATGATTTTATTTCTATTTTAGTTATTGTGGAACTTATTTTTATTTATTTTATGTGTTTAAACTTTGCCAAATACCATGATTTTTTTTAAAAAATATACTTGGCAAAAATCCTTTTGTGTTCGCCGTATAGCGGCGTGGCTCGGCAGCGTACCCCCCTTCCCATATGCGGCTGTTCATGCCAATGCACCCCATACGTCTGAATCATTGATGTTGCCACATGTTGTATGGGAGACGCGGTTGGAGATCTCGGAGATGCTCCGGGTACCTAGTTACGTAGTAAGCTTTGGCAAATGATGAGAATCGTGTGTACCTAAACAATCTTTTTTATCCAGCTGGACAACATAACAACTATGTATTTTACGACGTTACCATCGATAGTGAGACGCATGTGGTGATTTCATTAATTTCAAGACCCGCTAGATCATCAATTTCTTCAATCTAATCCCTCAGAGGTGCTTGTAGTGGTAAGATGTACGTGTATTTATAGGGATGAGTGGATATACGTATCCGTGAGTGTCTACGTTTATACCATGTGTTGCAAAAGAAGAAGAAAGAAAAACTAAGCCTCTTTTATATACCTAAAAAAGAAACAACAAACGACTGAAAATTACGTCTTGCAGGCTGGTTAGACCCGACGCACACATCAAACGCGGCGATTTACACAAAAATAACCCAAAAGTGAAAGAAAAGCATAGACTAACCCTCCGGCGAAACTATTTCACCAATCTAACCCTTTTGTGTGGCGCCCTCCCACGGGCGCCACACATGCCCATGTGGCTCCCTCCTGCCGGCGCCACACACCCGGCCGACGTGGCGCCATCGACGCCGAGCTGGTGCGCCCATCCGACGTGGCAGCATGTGTGGCGCCCCTCCCATCGGCGCCACACATGCCAACTTATATCAAGTTTTCGGTCGAAAACATCCAGGGGCTCCGGACGTCTGGGACTTAGCCGTTTTTGCGAGGCTCTATGTGTGGCGCCGATGCCACGGGCGCCACACATCCACTTAAGTGTGGCGCCCGCGCCCGCCCCCAGCCCGACCCAGCCAGTTCTTCTCTTCTTTCTTCTCTCCTCCAACGGAACCGCCGCCGCCGCCCGCCTCCCCTTCGCCCCCCCACCAAATCGACCAAGGAATCGTCAGATCTATCCGGCCAACTCCTTCCTCCTCCATTCCTCAAGGTATTCCCCTTCGATTCCCTCCGATTCATCCACTAGTATTGGTGGATTTGGTAGATTTGGGTATGAACCCTAGATATGGAAATTTATGTTGGTGGACTTGGATATGAACCATTGATATGGAAATCAATGTTGGTGGAATCTACATTGTAGTATATATGTTTGAACCAAAGATTTGTTGGAGCCCTAGATATGAAATTTTACATGTATGTGTTTGTTGGAGATATGCCCAAGAGGCAATAATAAAGTGGTTATTATATATCTTATGTTTATGATAAATGTTTATATACCATGCTATAATTGTATTAACCGAAACATTGATACATGTGTGATATGTAAACAACAAAGAGTCCCTAGTATGCCTCTTAACTAGCTTGTTGATTAATGGATGATTAGTTTCATAATCATGAACATTGGATGTTATTAATAACAAGGTTATATCATTATATGAATGATGTAATGGATACACCCATATTAAGCGTAGCATAAGATCTCGTCATTAAGTTATTTGCTATAAGCTTTCGATACATAGTTACCTAGTCCTTATGACCATGAGATCATGTAAATCACTTATACAGGAAAGGTACTTTGATTACACCAAACGCCACTGCGTAAATGGGTGGTTATAAAGGTGGGATTAAGTATCCGGAAAGTATGAGTTGAGGCATATGGATCAACAGTGGGATTTGTCCATCCCGATGACGGATAGATATACTCTGGGCCCTCTCGGTGGAATGTCGTCTAATGTCTTGCAAGCATATGAATAAGTTCATAAGAGACCACATACCACGGTACGAGTAAAGAGTACTTGTCGGAGACGAGGTTGAACAAGGTATAGAGTGATACCGAAGATCAAACCTCGGACAAGTAAAATATCGTGAGACAAAGGGAATTGGTATTGTATGTGAATGGTTCATTCGATCACTAAAGTCATCGTTGAATATGTGGGAGCCATTATGGATCTCCGGATCCCGCTATTGGTTATTGGTCGGAGTGAGTACTCAACCATGTCCGCATAGTTCACGAACCGTAGGGTGACACACTTAAAGTTGGATGTTGAAATGGTAGTATTTGAATATGGAATGGAGTTCGAATATTTGTTCGGAGTCCCGGATGAGATCCCGGACATCACGAGGAGTTCCGGAATGGTCGGGAGAATAAGATTCATATATAGGATGTCAATTTATGTGAATTAAAATGTCGCGGAAGGTTCTATGGAAGGTTCTAGAAGGTTCTAGAAAAGTCCGGAAGAAACCACTAAGGAAGGTGGAGTCCACATGGGACTCCACCTCCATGGCCGGCCAACCCTAGTGGGGGAGGAGTCCCAAGTGGACTCCCCTTAGGGGGCCGGCCACCCCCACATGGGAGGTGGAACTCCCACCTTGGTGGGAGTCCTAGCTTGGCTAGGTTTCCCCCCTCCTATGGAAGGTTTTTGGTTCGGGTCTTATTCGAAGACTTGGACACCACCTCTTGGGGTTCCACCTATATAATGAGGGCCAAAGGGGAGGGGGCCGGCCACCTCAAACACCACCAAGGTGGCCGCACCCCATAGTGGCCGGCGCCCCCCTCTCCCCAAACCCGCCCCGCTCCTCCACTTCCCGCACGCTTAGCGAAGCTCCGCCGGACTTCTCCACCACCACCGACACCACGCCGTCGTGCTGTCGGATTCAAGAGGAGCTACTACTTCCGCTGCCCGCTGGAACGGGGAGGTGGACGTCGTCTTCATCAACAACCGAACGTGTGACCGAGTACGGAGGTGCTTGCCCGTTCGTGGCGCCGGAACCGATCGTGATCAAGATCTTCTACGCGCTTTTGCAAGCGGCAAGTGAACGTCTACCGCAGCAACAAGAGCCTCATCTTGTAGGCTTTGGAATCTCTTCAAGGGTGAGACTCGATACCCCCTCGTTGCTACCGTCTTCTAGATTGCATCTTGGCTTGGATTGCGTGTTCGCGGTAGGAAAATTTTTGTTTTCTATGCAACGTTTTCCTACAGTGGTATCAGAGCCGTGTCTATGCATAGATGGTTGCACGAGTAGAACACAATGGTTTTGTGGGCGTTGATGCTCTTGTTATCTTTAGTTGAGTACTTTGCATCTTTATGGCATAGTGGGATGAAGCGGCTCGGACTAACTTTACATGACCGCGTTCATGAGACTTGTTCCTCGTTCGACATGCAACTTGTATTGCATAAGAGGCTTTGCGGGTGTCTGTCTCTCCTACTATAGTAAAGATTCAATTTACTCTTCTATTGACAACATTAGTATCAACGTTGTGGTTCATGTTCGTAGGTAGATTAGATCTATATCGAAAACCCTAAACCACGTAAAATATGCAAACCAAATTAGAGAGCGTCTAACTTGTTTTTGCGGGGTTTGGTGATGTGATATGGCCATAATGTGATGATGAATATGTATGAGATGATCATTATTGTATTGTGGCAACCGGCGAGGAGCCTTATGGTTGTCTTTAAATTTCATGTTGAGTAGTATTTCAAAGTAGTTGTAATAGTTGCTACATGGAGGACAATCATGAAGACGGCGCCATTGACCTTGGTGCTTCGCCGACGATGATGGAGATCATGCCCGAAGATGATGGAGATCATGTCCGTGCTTTGGAGATGAAGATCAAAGGCGCAAAGACAAAAGGGCCATATCATATCACATATGAGCTGCATGTGATGTTAATCCTTTTTATGCATCTTATTTTGCTTAGATCGCGACGGTAGCATTATAAGATGATCCCTCACTAAAATCTCAAGATAATAAAGTGTTCATCCTTAGTAGCACCGTTATCAAGTCTTGTCGTTTCGAAGCATCTCGTGATGATCGGGTGTGATAGATTCAATAAGTACATACAACGGGTGCAAGACAGTTTTGCACATGCGGATACTAAGGTGGCCTTGACGAGCCTAGCATGTACGGACATGGTCTCGGAACACATGATACCGAAAGGTAGAGCATGAATCATATGATTGATATGATGAACACTTTGAGTGTTCGCCATTGAAATCACACCTTTTCTCGTGATGATCGGGTTTAGGTGCGGTGGATTTGGTTCGTGTGATCACTAAGACAATGTGAGGGATATTGTTTTGAGTGGGAGTTCACCTAGATTTTTAATTATGTTGAATTAAAATTTGAACTCAATTTGTCATAAACTTAGTCTAAACTATTGCAAATATATGTTGTAGAGATGGCGTCCCCAATCAATTTTAACCAGGTTCCTAGAGAAAGAAAAACTTAAGAGCAACGGTAGCAACTTCACCGACTGGTTCCGTCATGTGAGGATCTTCCTCTCCGGCGGAAATCTGCAATATGTGCTTGATGCACCGCTAGGTGACCCTCCTGCGAACTGAAACCGATGAAGTAAAAGCTGTTTACGAGACTCGGAAAACTCGGTACTCTCAAGTTCGGTGTGCCATCTGTGCGATCCGGAATCCGATCTTCAAAAACGTTTTGAGCACCACGATCCTCATGAGTTGATGAATGAGCTGAAAGCTATTTTTGAGACTCATGCGGCCGTGGAATGCTATGAAGCATCGAAACATTTCTTCAACTGTATGATGGAAGAAGGCAGCTCCATTAGTGAGCACATGCTCGCCATGACCGGGCATGCGAAGAAACTCAGTGACTTGGGAATAGTGATTCCTAACAGACTGGGGATTAAGCGTGTCCTTCAATCACTGCCACCAAGTTACAAGAACTTTGTGATGAACTACAATATGCAGAACATGAACAAGGAGTTACTCGAACTCTTTGGCATGCTAAAAGCTCGCTGAGATTGAGATCAAGAAAGAGCACCAAGTGTTGATGGTCAACAAGACCACCGAGTTTCAAGAAACGAGGGCAAGTCTAAGGGAAAATTCAAGAAGGGTGGCAAGAAAGCTGCCACGCCTCCTATGAAACCTAAGAACGGCCCTAAGCACGATCTTGAGTGCTATTCTTGCAAGGAGAAGGGACAACTGGAAGCGTAATTGCTCCAAGTATTTGGCGGATCCGAAGAAGCGGCCTTGTCAAGAAGAAGAAAGAAGGTATATCCGATATACATGTTATAGATGTTCATTTCATTGGTTCTCGTTCTAGTACCTGGGTATTTGATACTTGGTTCGGTTGCTCATATTTGTAACTCGAAACGGGAACTAAAGAATAAACGACAAGCTGCTGAAAGATGAAGTGACGATGCGCGTTGGAAACGGATCCAAGGTCAATGTGATCGCAGTCGGCACACTTCCTCTACATCTACCTTCGGGATTAGTTTTAAGCCTAAATAATTGTTATTATGTACATGCGTTGAGCATGAACATTATGTCTGGATCTTGTTTAATGCAAGATGGTTATTCATTCAATTCTGAGAATAATGGTTGTTCTATTTTTATGAATAATATCTTTTATGGTCGAGCACCTGAAAAGAATGGCTTATTTCTATTAGATCTCGATAGTAGTGATACGCATATACATAACATTGATGCTAAGCGAATTAAATTGAATGATAATTCTACTTATATGTGGCATTGTCGTCTTGGTCATATTGGAGTGAAACGCATGAAGAAACTCCATACTGATGGATTACTTGAATCACTTGACTTTGAGTCACTTGATAGATGCGAAGCATGTCTAATGGGAAAAATGACTAAGACTCCATTTTACGGAATGATGGAGCGAGCTACTGACTTATTGGAAATCATACATACCGATGTGTGCGGACCAATGAGTGTAGCATCGCGCGGTGGTTATCGTTATGTTCTAACCTTCACGGATGATCCGAGTAGATATGGGTATATCTATTTCATGAAACATAAATCCGAAACTTTCGAGAAGTTTAAGGAATTCCAAAGTGAAGTAGAAAATCAACGTAACAAGAAGATCAAATTTCTACGATCCGATCGTGGAGGTGAATATCCGAGTTATGAGTTTGGCATGCATTTAAAGAAATGCGGAATACTTTCACAATTGACACCGCCGGGAACACCACAACGAAACGGTGTGTCCGAACGTCGTAATCGAACTCTCTTAGATATGGTTCGTTCTATGATGTCTCTTGCGATTTGCCGTTATCATTTTGGAGTTATGCATTAGAGACAGCCGCATTCACTTTAAATAGAGCACCATCAAAATCCATAGAAACGACACCGTATGAATTATGGTTTAATAAGAAACCTAAGTGCATCGTTCCTTAAAGTTTGGGGTTGCGAAGCCTATGTAAAAAAGTTACAACCGGACAAGCTAGAACCCAAAGCGGAGAAATGCGTCTTCATAGGATACCCTAAGGAAACTATAGGGTACACTTTCTATCACGGATCCGAAGGCAAAATCTTTGTTGCTAAGAACGGAACCTTTCTTGAGAAAGAATTTCTCACTAAAGAGGTGATTTGGAAGAAAAGTAGAACTCGATGAGATTAATGAATCTATACTCGTTGATCGGAGTAGCGCGATGCGGAAGTTTTACTGTACCGCCTACACCGGCAACGAGAGGAAGCTAATGATAATGATCATGAAACTTCGAACGAGGAAACTACGGAACCTCGCGGATCGACAAGGGAACGTGCCACTCTGATTGGTATGATCCTTGTCTAAATGTCATGATTGTGGATAACAATGATGAGGACACTGCGACGTATGAAGAAGCGATGATGAGCCCAGATTCCAACAAATGGCAAGAAGCCATGAAATCCGAAATGGGATCCATGTATGATAACAAAGTATGGACTTTGGTAGACTTACCTGATAGCCGAAAGGCTGTCGAGAATAAATGGATCTTCAAGAGAAAAACAGATGCTGATGGTAATATTACTGTCTATAAAGCTCGACTTGTCGCAAAGGGTTTCCGACAAATTCAAGGAGTTGACTACGATGAGACTTTCTCACCGTAGCGAAGCTAAAATCTGTGAGGATTTTGTTAGCAATAGCTGCATTTTTCGATTATGAGATTTGGCAGATGGATGTCAAAACGGCATTCCTTAATGGAGACATTGAGGAAGAGTTGTATATGGTACAACCCAAAGGTTTTGTCGATCCTAAAAAATGCTGACAAAGTATGCAAACTTCAGCGTTCAATCTATGGACTGAAGCAAGCATCAAGAAGTTGGAACCGACGTTTTGATAAGGTGATCAAAGACTTCGGGTTTATACAGTGTCATGGAGAGGCCTGTATTTACAAGAAAGTGAGTGGGAGCTCGTAGCATTCCTGATATTATATGTAGATGACATATTATTGATTGGGAATGATATAGAACTATTAAGCGAGTGTAAAAGGTTATTTGAATAATAGTTTTTCAATGAAAGACCTTGGTGAAGCATCGTATATATTAGGCATCAAGATTTATAGAGATAGATCAAGACGCCTAATAGGGCTATCGCGAGTACATACCTGGACAAGATTCTAAAGAAGTTTAGAATGGATGAAAGTAAGAAAGGGTTTTTACCTATGTTACTAGGCAAGGTCTTGAGTAAGACTCAAGGACCGGCTACGGCGAGAAGAAAGAGAAAGGATGAATCGGATCCCCTATGCTTCGGCGAGTAGGCTCTATTATGTATGCCATGCTATGTACAAGACCGGATATAGCGCATGCTTGTTAGTTTGACTAGCGAGATATCAAAGTGATCCGGGAATGGAGCACTTGGACAGCGGTCAAGAATATCCTGAAGTACTTAAAAAGAACTAAGGATATGTTTCTTTGTTATGGAGGTGACCAAGAGCTCGTTGTAACAAGTTACACCGATGCAAGTTGGAACAACGATCCCGATGACTCTAAGTCACGGTCCGGGTACGTGTTTATATTGAATGGTGCTTGCGATAGAGCTGGGCAAGCTCGAAGCAGTGCACGGTGGCGAAGTCTTCAACAAAATCGGAGTACATAGCGGCTTCAGAGGCTTCATCAGAAGCGGTATGGATGAAGAGGTTCATTGTAGAGCTCGGTGTGGTTCCGAGTGCATTGGACCCACTAGTCATATACTGTGACAACATGGGTGCCATCGCCAATGCACAAGAACCAAGGTCACACAAGAGGCTGAAGCATATCAAGCTGCGTTACCACTCGATTCGCGAGTACATCGAAGATGGAGAAGTAAAGATTTGCAAAGTACACACCGATCCGAATGTAGCAGATCCGTTGACTAAAGCTCTCCCTAGGGCAAAGCATGACCAACACCAGAATGCCATGGGTGTTAGGTTCCTTACAATGTAATCTAGATTATTGACTCTAGTGCAAGTGGGAGACTGTTGGAGATATGCCCAAGAGGCAATAATAAAGTGGTTATTATATATCTTATGTTTATGATAAATGTTTATATACCATGCTATAATTGTATTAACCGAAACATTGATACATGTGTGATATGTAAACAACAAAGAGTCCCTAGTATGCCTCTTAACTAGCTTGTTGATTAATGGATGATTAGTTTCATAATCATGAACATTGGATGTTATTAATAACAAGGTTATATCATTATATGAATGATGTAATGGATACACCCATATTAAGCGTAGCATAAGATCTCGTCATTAAGTTATTTGCTATAAGCTTTCGATACATAGTTACCTAGTCCTTATGACCATGAGATCATGTAAATCACTTATACCGGAAAGGTACTTTGATTACACCAAACGCCATCTGCGTAAATGGGTGGTTATAAAGGTGGGATTAAGTATCCGGAAAGTATGAGTTGAGGCATATGGATCAACGGTGGGATTTGTCCATCCCGATGACGGATAGATATACTCCGGGCCCTCTCGGTGGAATGTCGTCTAATGTCTTGCAAGCATATGAATAAGTTCATAAGAGACCACATACCACGGTACGAGTAAAGAGTACTTGTCGGGAGACGAGGTTGAACAAGGTATAGAGTGATACCGAAGATCAAACCTCGGACAAGTAAAATATCGTGAGACAAAGGGAATTGGTATTGTATGTGAATGGTTCATTCGATCACTAAAGTCATCGTTGAATATGTGGGAGCCATTATGGATCTCCGGATCCCGCTATTGGTTATTGGTCGGAGTGAGTACTCAACCATGTCCGCATAGTTCACGAACCGTAGGGTGACACACTTAAAGTTGGATGTTGAAATGGTAGTATTTGAATATGGAATGGAGTTCGAATATTTGTTCGGAGTCCGGATGAGATCCCGGACATCACGAGGAGTTCGGAATGGTCCGGAGAATAAGATTCATATATAGGATGTCATTTTATGTGAATTAAAATGTCGCGGAAGGTTCTATGGAAGGTTCTAGAAGGTTCTAGAAAAGTCCGGAAGAAACCACTAAGGAAGGTGGAGTCCACATGGGACTCCACCTCCATGGCCGGCCAACCCTAGTGGGGGAGGAGTCCCAAGTGGACTCCCCCTAGGGGGCCGGCCACCCCCACATGGGAGGTGGAACTCCCACCTTGGTGGGAGTCCTAGCTTGGCTAGGTTTCCCCCTCCTATGGAAGGTTTTTGGTTCGGGTCTTATTCGAAGACTTGGACACCACCTCTTGGGGTTCCACCTATATAATGAGGGCCAAAGGGGAGGGGGCCGGCCACCTCAAACACCACCAAGGTGGCCGCACCCCATAGTGGCCGGCGCCCCCTCTCCCCAAACCCTAGCCGCCCCGCTCCTCCACTTCCCGCACGCTTAGCGAAGCTCCGCCGGACTTCTCCACCACCACCGACACCACGCCGTCGTGTCTGTCGGATTCAAGAGGAGCTACTACTTCCGCTGCCCGGCTGGAACGGGGAGGTGGACGTCGTCTTCATCAACAACCGAACGTGTGACCGAGTACGGAGGTGCTGCCCGTTCGTGGCGCCGAACCGATCGTGATCAAGATCTTCTACGCGCTTTTGCAAGCGGCAAGTGAACGTCTACCGCAGCAACAAGAGCCTCATCTTGTAGGCTTTGGAATCTCTTCAAGGGTGAGACTCGATACCCCCTCGTTGCTACCGTCTTCTAGATTGCATCTTGGCTTGGATTGCGTGTTCGCGGTAGGAAAATTTTTGTTTTCTATGCAACGTTTTCCTACAGTGTTGAAATCCTATGTATGTATGTGTTGAAATGTCTAATATTTGCCTAGCAAATGCATTCAAATTTGTTACATATGCCTAGCAAATGCCTATTCAAACTTGTTGCACTCAAATGTGTGTATGTATGGGTGATTCGAAAGTTAGATATATTGTCTTACATATGTATGTATGTGGTGAAAGGCAAAATTGGAGCTTAGCAAATGCCTATTCTATTGTCTTACATATGTCTATTATGTGCCTAGGAATGGTATGTCTCATGTATGTGTTGCTCATTTTTGTTAGTGGAATGACTCATAATATGGTTGTGTAAACATGTAGGATGGTGTGGCTTCTGGATGAAGAGTGCGACAGGATGCACCGGGCTGTTCATATGACGGAGAGGGGAACGGATCTTCATCCTTTGAAGATTCGTTACCATGGCACAGCGGATATACCTTATGACGAGAGGTACACGGAGTTCATCCGGCCTACCGGTCTTATGCCGTTCATATCCCTTGTAAGCCGTGGGGGGCCACACATGAACCCCTCGGCACTCACCGCCCTTGTCGACCGGTGGAGGCCGGAGACTCACACCTTCCACCTTCAACTTTGAATGTACACTATTATGTTCTGGTGGCTTTGTAACCATGAGTTCCATGACGCAGAACACTGCACGAAAGATGCGGCGGTTAGCGAACTTGCTAGGTTGCCGCGAAGGCGAAATCCCTACATCCTCCTCTTCGAAGAACCGCAGGTATGGACTATTTTGTTGCTTGTGAAACATGTTCTTACTAATTTCAACTTTTGTAATCTCATGTGTTCATGTTTGTGAAGATTCCTCCTGAGGACGACCTAATTCTGAGTCAAGGCATACTTCGAAAGCATACCTCCAAGCAAGCCCCACGGTCAGCTTACCAGTTGAAGCCAAGGGGCAAGACTCCAAACCGGTACACTCCGGAAGATTATGTCAACCGAGGAAAGAAGGTTGTCACTGAGGAGGATGACGGGCCGCCGCGGAGATCAGCTATGTCGAGGATGAGGAACGACGAGCCGTTCTCTTCAGACGAGGAGGAGGAGGAGGAGGAGGAGGAGGAGGAGGAGGAGCGAGGAGCGAGCGAGGAGGAGCAGCGGCGAGCAGCGGGAGCAGCAACAACAACGGCCAAGGCAGCGGACGAAGAGGATGGCCGTCCGGAAGCAGCCCACGAGGACGGCACGTCGAGGACGCTACTAGGATGTGCTACGTGTTGTTGTGAACTCTATATTCATAAGTATCGATTTGTGAACCCTATGTCATTTCGAACCATGGTCCGTAATGCTACTTGTTGTTTGAATCTACGTGCTACAATGTGACCTATGAAGTGTTATATGTGTATGTCATGAAATTGCTACTTGTTGTGTCCAATGTTGTACTCGTAACTGTTGGAGTTTGGTAGGATTTTTCATGTTTTCAACACAAGTCCATGTGTGGCGCCCTTCCCACTGGCGCCACAAGTGCTAGTGTGGCGCCCGTGGCATCGGCGCCACACATGCCAACTTATATGAACTATTGGGTCGAAAACATCCAGGGGCTCCGGACGATAAGTCCTTAGCCATTTTCGCGAGCCTCTGTGTGTGGCGCCCGTGGCATCGGCGCTACACATCGAGCCTCGCAAAACGGCTAAGTCCCAGAGGATTTGTCTTTTTTGGGGGGATTCCAAGTGCATATGTGGCGCCGATGGGAGGGGCGCCACACATGCTGCCACGTCGGATGGGCGCACCAGCTCAGCGGCGAGGGCGCCACGTCGGCTGGGTGTGTGGCGCCGGCAGGAGGGGAGCCACATGGGCATGTGTGGCGCCCGTGGGAGGGGCGCCACACAAAAGGATTAGATTGGTGAAATAGTTTCGCCGGAGGGTTAGTCTGTGCTTTTCTTCCACTTTTGGGTAAATCGCCATCAAACGCGCACCATATATGAACCACACATACTCCACGCCAGAAGGGCCCATCCAGTTTAACTTTTATCATGTTTCTCAAGGCACACATGTGCACGTAATGCTATGGCCAGGAAGAAAGTAAGCGATGGCATCAACCTGTACTTGATTGCTAGCTACTCGAGTGTGAGTATCTTGCATGTGGATCCAGATTTAGTACAGGCATTCGTGTATATTGCTGAAACCAGAAGCCAGTCCATGGCTTAGTCAAATGCCTTGAATATTAGTTCACAAAAATACAGTATAGCATTACAACAACAGAAATGTGTGCTGTCTTACAAAATAGCCTTCGTTATCGACTACATTTTGGGAATACGACGAGCTGCAATTTTTGCGCGTGTGTTCCAACTGGCTCACACAGCGGCTGTTGTTGCTCAGGAAATTAAACAGGCCGAACGGTTTGACATCAAAACCACACACACAAAAAAGTTAAACTTTATGTAAGCAAAATGTGACGTGCTCACCGATAGAGGGGTGCATGCACCGATCAACTGATGCTACACTGAATTTTGGTTGCCACGGCACGTAGCCTGCTACTGCTGTGTGAAGGCGACATAGCATGCCCCAAGCATAATGGAAGCACATATACATAGCTGTTTTGCTGTGTAGAGACGGATCCATAATTGGGCATTGTAAGGGCCGGTGACGGTGAGAGCGACCGGGTCCGGTGCCGGTGCAGCTGATCTGATTACGTGGTGCGCGGTGAGGTGCGCGGCTCCCCGAGCTTTCGTCCAAGCCGGGGGAGAAAAATGGTCGTCTCTTTCCGCGCTGAGTTCAATGCGTAATTGCGTATCCCTATCCGCGCCCAACCGGTTTCAGTCATCGCGATTGACATGGTCGAGTAACAACAAATAGCGGTGATGCAATCAGCAGGGACATTTTTGGCTTGATCCGTGCCTCGTCGGTCTTTACCTTGTGTTCTTCACGGGAATGTAAGGGTATCTCCAGCGGCGCGACGCATTTCGGACACTCAAAATGTCCGTGGGCGTCCGTTTACGTCGCGAGGTGGACGCGGAAATGGTCGCGTGTCCGTTTGCGTCTGGGGCTGGCTCCAGCGGGGCGACGCATTTTGGCGCAGGCCAGAATTCAAAAAATAGAAGCACGCATAAACTTTTGCACCAAATTTACAGCCGCATTTTGAGGGCTGAAACAAGTTCACCCCACTTTGCATATCGGACTGCGCAAAGTGGAGACCAAAAGGGGCACAACAAGGCCTGTGCAGCAATAAAAATGTCCAAAAGGAGGCAAAGGTGCTGGGCGCATGGCGCCGGCGATCAGGTGTCTCGCACGCGGATTTCGGTGCGCCTCTTCATGAACCAGGCCCTGGTGTCGTCGTCGACGCTGCTCAAGTCGGCTAGCATGATCCTAGTGTCCTCCGCAAGGATCTTGGCCTTGGCGTCCATCCTCCTAGCCTCGGCGTCAAGCAATTTGGCCTCGGCGTCTGCCTTTTGGACCTCAATTACCTCTTTGGCGAGGTTGTGGTAGATGGCAGATGCGGCCTCTTTTTCCAGACGCCTCTTCTCGTCCCTAGCAGCCAAGGCGGCACGATTGTCGGCCATCATCTTCTCCATGCTCATGGTGAACGCAAGGGCCTGCGCCTCCCGCTGTAGATCGGCCTTGGTAGCCTTGTGGCCTCGTGGACGAGGTGGAAGGGCTGGACGGCCTTGATCGTCGTCCTCGCCGTCGAGGTTGATCGCTGTCCCATTCCTCACAGCTTCGTTGTAGGCCGCATAGCTTGTCATCCACTTGTTGGCGTTCTTGAGCACGTTCCAGCAATGGACCATATGGAAGCCCTTCTTATGCGTCGCCCTGAACTTCTCCAAGGCGCGGGATACCTGCATTCATAGCCGCCAATGATGTATATAGAATGATGCACATAGCGTTGAATGATGATGGTTCTATCGTGTTTACCACTGTCATGACGCCAGCGCCGCTTACGGGGTTGTTAACAGCATGTTCGACCGCCGAGCAAAACTTGGCTGTCTCTTGCTTCATGTAGTTCCATCTTTTTCGGAGGGACTCTAACGTCCGAGGGCTTGTGATATTGTAGGGCGGGTGCCGCCTGGTCTCGTTGTACTGCTGCGAGACCTTGGCCCAATAGACCTTGCCCTTTTGCTGCGCGCCATTAATGCAATCATTGCTCGATGCAAGCCATGCTTCGCACAAGCACTTGTCCTCCTCGTCGACGAAGCCTTGTGTCCTGTGGCTCTCCCCTTCTTCTTCGCGAGGCTTTGTTGGCGCGTCGTCGAAGTCGTCCACCGACACGTGTGTTGGCTGCGTCTCGCTGGGTGGCGAACAGGCGTGCGGTTTCGATGTCCTCCGCGCGTTCATCTGCCGTTGGCTCCCGGTCATCCGGCGGGGTCCCGGCCGGATCACCGCGAACGAAGCCGCCGCCGAAGATAATTTCCTGGATGTCAGCCTCACGGCGGTCCTTCCAATACTCCTACGAATCACCGGACGTCAGACGCATGAAACACGGCGAACGCACACATTGAGAGAGCTCACGTACCGGGTCGTCCATCGTCGGGGCAGCCGGCGCCATTTCGTCGAACAGGATGCGGGGCTGCGGCATGCTCTCCTCCGGCACCTGGCGCGTCTTCGTGTCACGCCCGAGCTGGAGTCACCGCTTCTAGGAGTCCGGTTGAGGTCGGGAACAGCCGCCCGTTGAACCGCTCCGCCGCCCCGGTCAACTCCACCGGCGGCAGGCCGGACGCGAACCGCGACGCCGGGTGGCCCTGCAAGGGAGCGGGAGTTCCAAGACGCAGCTGGGAACTTACCGAGCTGACCGACGAGGACGGAGGAGCGACGCCGGCGATCCCCTCTCTCTTGACGAGCATGTAGCCCTCCGCCAAGGTCGGATGGAGGGCTACTTGCGCGACGCCGACTTTGATCTGCATCTGCCACGCCTGCTGGTTGGCGGCCGCGGAAATCTTCATCTTCTGGTTCCTGCGTCGGCAGCGACGTTTCGCGGCCTCGATCACTTTCTCCTCCGAGGAGAGCACCTTCTTTGCAGCCTTCGCCTTTGCCTCCCGGCCGCCGCCGGTGCCGGCCCGCTTGCTTCCGGCGGACCCTCCATTGTGGCTACGGTCGTGGCTACGGGGAGTGTGGGGCGGCGGTGGGTGCGGCGGCGAGGGTTTGATCCGCATCCATGGCGGTGGCTGCGGCGGCGAGGACGTCCATCGCTTCGGAATGTTTCGCGCCGGTCTAGTTTGCTTTTCGCGCGAGGAATGGCCGGTGGCGGGAATTATCTCGGCCTCCCTGCCACTGATGCGTGGGTCCTACGTCTTTTTCGGCGGTCACTCGGCGCGACCGCCGAGCGTCCACGGAGACGCAAACCTGGCGCATATTTGGGCCAGGTTTGCGTCTCCGCGGACGGGCCGGTCACTTTGCGTCGCCCCGCTGGAGCAGGGCCCAGACGCATTTCCGGTCACGGCGGACGAAAACGGTCGCTCAGTGACCATTTGCGTCGCGTCGCGCCGCTGGAGATGCCCTAATGCCATACTTTTCTCGGTTAGCGCATCTAGACAGGATCTTTATAATTTAGGCCTCTATTTCTAGCCGAGCATCCTTTCACTTCTTATATTTGCTCCTCTAAAAAAATATAGATTCTAAATGATTCTCTGTAATTAACTCTCTATTTTAAAGTGAAACATATGAAAACTGACCGGTGAAATAAAATAGAATGTTACGAAAGAATAAAAGTTAAGTTTACAAACCAAATTATTCACTGCTAAACACATGGTAGAATTTAAATGAAGTGGATAGCAGGAATGGTTCAAATGAAGAAGAATCACAACTAGAAGGTGTCGTGGAGTAGCCGTTAATGCTCAACAACATAATCTTGCTGCTGAGTATGAATCTATGGTTCTCAACATGTTGATGCTCTCACAGGAATCTATGTATCCGTGTGCATCATGTTTTTTTTTAAATGGGAAAAAATATCACCCCAGTTTCTGCATCCAAGGAATGCACACGCCTTTTTTTATTAGATTATTCACAACACCTTACAGGAGAAATACAAAAGATCAACCTCGAAGTCACCTCGCTAAACCTACAGAGGGGTGAAGGGGTGACAATACACCAACTCACATCATCTAAAAAACCAAATGCCTTCCCAAGCCGTCCAATAGCAGGTGAGAAGCACATCCAGTCAAGCAGACTCTCAGCGCACGCCAACGCACACGCCACGGAAGTTGCTACCGCCATCTTGCTCGACCCCATCGTCAAGAGAGATCATCGCATTAACCTTGCAAGACCTGCCATAGATGCCACCATGACGTCAGACGGCTCCACCATCCTGCACGCATACATCATCCCGCAGCCGTCGTTGATACCCTGCAGCACCATGCCACCGAGACTCAGCGCCATCAATGTGGTAGATGAATACCACACCACCAACATCCGCCAACATCCAGCAGCTGCTCCAAAAACGATGCCCCAAGAGGTAGAACGACGCAGTTAGCACCGCCATCGTCCGATCCAGGAGATCTAGATCTAGGGTTTCCCCGGAGCAACACGAGTGGGTAGATGCATGTTGCGACTGTGATGCCTTCAAGAAGGTAACGACGCGTAACGTCGCCATCGCCCGCCATGACCATGGTCGGAGCACGATTTTCACCGGCAACCGTACATCTCCAACTCGCCGAGTGTAGTGACGAGACAAGCAAAGACGATGCCTTCGACAAGGTAACGAGATCAAGCGACGCCGCCATCGTCCGCAGACCGAGAGCGAAGCGCGGTTTTCACCGGCCGCCCCGTCACCCTAAGCTCATCGTCGACTAGATCTTCATCGCCGGAGATCTGTGTGGGATCCCCCTACCCAGATCCCAACGAGGTCATCCACCTCCAGAGAGGAGGTCGCCGCCGCCATGCCCGGGGCCGCCGCCCCGGCTCCCATGTGATGCGGGCGGAGCAGCCCGTCTCACGGAGGAGAAGGCGCAACAGACACGGCCGCCTCCAGGCCCCAAGGGCCAAGATCCGGTCACGCCACCACCGCCGCCGCCTCGCCTTCCGGCCACCGACGCCGCACACCACCACCACCACCACCACAAAAGAGATCGTGAGCGTCGACCCCGCCCCCTAGGGTCGCGACCAGCTAAAACCCCCGCCACCGCCATGCCGCGCGGGCTTTGCCCGGCGACACCTCCGACGGCGGGGAGGGAAGGGAGGGGCTGGAGGGGGGCCAGAGGGCCGGTGAGGAGGGACTCCCCGGAGTGGCGCGACGCCGCCACCTGGGAGAGGGTTAGGTCGGGGGTTAGGTCGGGGGATATAATGGTGTATCGCACATTCGTATGTATATACGAAACAACAACATATGTGTGCATCATGTTCTGGCTTAACAAGATCTCCAATAGAGATATACTGAAAGTTCTCTGCCATGGCGCTCTCATGTTCAATAATCATGTTATATAAGATAATGCAACATGTAATTATTTGCCATAGCACATTTGGTTTCAAATACTCAGCGGGGCCACGGAGTAATCTCTCATAAGGTTGCCACGGCCCTCCGCTCTATCTCGGTTGTTGTTCAAGATCAGGGTCACAATCATTTCAAATTCATCTTCTTCTTCCTCCTCATCTTCTGATGAAGATTCGTCAAAGATAAACTACCTCAGCCTCTTCGCCGACATTATGCGATTACCTATGCTGAATTTGACTGACAAAAGGCAAAAATAATAATAATCAAAATGGCAAAAATAAAACTCAGCTAGTCAAATCAGCGAACACTTGGCACGTAGTGGAGGTGACAACGTAGGCTGCAGGGTTGAGCTATTGTCGAAGCTACAAGTCGGCCGATGGGGCCGCAAGACGAACCGCGACGAAGGTTTGACTCCTACCTTGATCGCCGGTCACACTAAACCCGCCACGACCGAAGATGGTCGGTGGGGATTTCACTGGCCTCCCTTGATTCTGGCGCCACGTAGATCTGAACCTGTTGATCTACAACATCTCCATTCTTCGCTGGTTCGGTTTTACATCAAATCTAGCTCGCCACGTCTCCGACGCGGCTGCGGCGAAGCTACGGTCGATTCCAGCGACAACGGACTATTTCGAGTAGAGCGGGAGGGCGTTGTAGGCTAAAGGGGTATCGGTGGAGGCTATTCATGGTCGATGGAGGCGTTTGTTGGCGACGTTGCGATGCTAGCGGGGGAGAACGTCAGCGCGGAGTGGAGAGCCAAGTTTTACTGTGTAGATGCCGCTCCCAAATATATTTAGGGATGGAGGAGGTGTGTGTGTGTGTGGGGGGGGGTGTTAAAAAAATACTCATATAAATCTCCAAGAGTTCGGCTAGATTTGAATCAAGAAGTAGAATGAAAATTTTACCTCTCTAACCATGTTTAAGGGATTGCCAAGAGATGATATTAGTTATCCAGCCCACTTTACCGTCTTCTAGCATAGAGAGCATCTCCAACAGCCTTTGCATATTGGATTGCTAAAAAAACAGCTATAGAAAGATGAGAGAGTGTGTATAGCAATCCTCACAAGTTTTTGCTTTTGTAGCATTTGTATAAACTGGATTGCCAAAACTGAAGGGGAAGGAATTTACACTATGGCCCACATGTCAAGGGGCCATTTTCCTTTTTTTTTCATCCATATCTTCTTCCCAGATCGAGATTGCCTGTGCGGGGATGGTGACGGCCGGTAGACGTGCGGGCAACGGCCGACAGACGTGCGGGCATGCGTATGATGGCCGAGAGACGTTCGGCCGAAGCACTGCTGGCCAGAGAACTCGCGGGGTGCGCATGTCGGCGCCATGCTCCAATGCGCGTAGAGCCAAGGGGCACAGGCTAGGCGAAGGCGAGGGATGCTCGGCGGCGTGGCGCAGGTCGCTGCCGCGCTCCACCACGCTCAAATCGGCGGCGGCGGCCTTCGTCGACGCGAATCGAACATCGGGAGCTCTCGAGAGGACGGAGCTGGATCTCCTTCCACAACGGCGTGAGGCGGCAAGAAAATGAGGGTTGGGCGACAGAGAAGCACGACGACAGGTGGGGATGGTCGCACGGCCGAACGACAGCATGGGAGGCGGTGAGAAGGTGGCCGGCGGTCGGACCTTGCGCGGTGAAAATTCCGCACGAGAGCAGTTTGACCTTCCCGGGTGATATACAAAGTGTCTCTTGGCTTTGCAAATATACCAAGTGGGGAAGCAAATATACCAAGCTTGCTATAATTTTGTGTGGGGAACCACTTATACAAATGCAGGTCCTGGATGAAGAAGCCATATTTGCATCCTCCCCATCTTCATGGCTGAGGACACCGGCTTTCTCCTCCGTCCCGTCCAATCCTCCTTGTCCGTTTGTGGAGTTATTTGAGGGGCTATGAAGATGTCAGAGCTGCCATGCCGACGGAGGAGTATGCGTGGGGAGCGGCGGCGCCTCCTCCTGCTCAGCGCCACAGAGGAGCTCGGTCTGCCTCGTCCCCGCCCTCCCCTTACCGCCACACAGAGGATCTTTGTCCGCCCTCTCCGTGCCCTCCTCTCGCTGCCTCTCTTCGCTGGGACACGCTCCTGGCCAGGACCACATGCTCCGCCCCTTCACGCCCACTTCCTCCCGAATCCGAACAGAGACAAGCTCGATCCACGGGGCGGAGGCGAGGGGCCTCGAGCGGGAGAGAGGAGGGGCAAGCGGGACAACACCGGCGGCGCCATGGAGGCTCGAGCGGGAGAGAGGAGAGGACGTGAGCGTGGGAGGAGAGACGAGCAGAGGCGGCGGCTGTGGGGATTGGGGGTAGGGTTTCGGAGGATAATTTTGTCTCACTTTCGTCTCCTATTCCGCTCAGCTGACCCAATAAAATAGTGAAACGTGTCCGAATCGCTGGAATAAGAAGTGAGGCAACGCCACACCCACGCGTGAGACGTGCTCGACGTGGATGCGCTGTGAGACTCCATGGGGTGGCATCTATTATACCTTTAGATGCTGTTGGAGCAATGTTTTTGAGCCAAATTGCTATATTTTCAGTTTTTAACAATTCTAGCCAAATATACAATTGTTGTTGGAGATGCTCTCGTATATAGTATTTAAAACCAAAACTGAATGAAGAAGGTGATTGCTCAACATACCATAATCAATCTGAAGGAACTACTACTGTGAGAAATGACAGTTCCAAAGCTAGTTTGTACAGATAAGATGATATCTCTGCGTGTGGTGATCGATCAAGGACAGCAGAGGACTAGTGGTTATTATGAAATCCGAAGCAAACTTTCGCCAAGAATGGCAGGTAAACCGCATGGACCATTGTACTGGCGGTGCATACGTGCCGACTAGTGGCTGGAAGAGGAGTACTAGCTAGCTAGGTCCCGGGAGAAGATGGACGGTCCCCTCCGAGATCACTTGCACCCAAATAATCCATGGTACTACTCCAGCACAACTGCGGCCGCACATGGACAATGCCGTTACGTACGGAGCAGCATGGGCCATTCCATTCCATGGCGTGCTGGGTCACCAATCAATCGCTCCTAGCTTGGATCATCATCGCCGCTGCCGCATGGAAGTTTGGCGAGTCAGGCACCGCGCGTACGGGCATACGTTCACCAGATGCCGATCCATTGTACGTCTCGCGAGGTTTGGCAGTTCGGCGCCCGTAACGGCGGCGGCGAGGCGTCATTGATCGACATCTCCATCGGTCCATCGGTCCACGCCACTCGCATATCTTTCTCATTGTTTTGTTTAGGTTTCGTGTTGCCCTCGTGGAGGTAGCATCGGCGTCGTCAGGCGTCGCACCGGCGCGTGCATGCGTACGCAGTCAGCCCAGTCGTCGAGTGTGTGCGAGCACGAGCCATCACGCGACGACGACCCTCGTCTTCGTCTTCGACGGTGGGTGCGCGACCTGTGTTTTGTAGACAGGGTGGTTCAGCATCTGTACCGATTACTAAACCATCTTCTGCTCAATTAATAAAATGAAGAGAATCAGTGGTTGGAAGGAAAAGATATTGTCTTCAGGGGGACGGCCGGAGGTGTTACTCAAAACAATAGTACAAGCTATACCATCATATGCGATAACCGTCTTCAAGATTCCTCGGAAAATCTGTAAAGGAATCATACCAGCGATGTCAAAGTATTGGTGGGGAGATGGTGCTAATCAGAATAAAATGTATTGGTTAGCGTGGTGAAAAATGATTGTGCCAAAAAAGCAAGGAGGGATAGACTTTAGGGATATCCATTGTTTCAACTTAGCCCTGCTAGCAAAACAGGCTTGGAGATTGAGAGCAGAGCCTGATTCATTATGTGCTATAGTTCTTTGAGCTAAGTACTTTCCGTCAGGGGATCTTCTAAGTTCGGAGATTAAAAGTGGTAGCTCATTTACTTGGCAAACTATATGGGCAGGTAACGCATACTCAAGACACATATGAAAAGTGGGACAAGGTACTCTATCAATATGTTTGGGAAGATGAGTGGATCCCAAGTAGTTATACACGTAGAGTATTAACACCAAGGGGATAGAACGTGTTGACAACAATTAGTGAGCTTATTAACCCCTACAACAATTTTTGGGATGAGCAATTGGTCAATCAAACTTTTTGGCCAATAGATGCAAGAAGAGTTATGACAATACCATTGCTTAGTCATCGTATGGATTATTTTGTGGCTTGGATTTTTACCAAGACAAGTACTTTTTCAGTACGGTCTGCATATTATGCGGAATGAGAAGCAAATTTGGGCACAAGGTTAACCACGGAGATTAGGGAAGGGTGAATGATCGTCCCATGTAGGATACGATTTGGAAGCTCAGAGTTCCAAGTAAAGTCAAGATCTACCTATGGAGAATTATGCAAGAAACTTCACATTGCAGGGCGGTACTAGCAAGCCGACATGTGAAGGTTAGTGCACAATGCCCTTTATGTCAATTGGAGGTTAATCATGTGAAGCACATGTTATTTGTCTGTCCTAGAGCAAGGCTAGTCTAGAAGGATTTGGGCCTGGAACGATTTATTGAGGAATCATGTGATATTGGTCGGGCCGGTCAGGGTGTGCTCGAATATATCCTACGTACACAAAAATAAATCATACTGGCGAGGGGACATGTTCAGATACCCGGGCTAGTTGTTGTGGCAAGATGGTACTTATGGTGGGAGAGGCGTAGAGCAGTGAATGATAATATTGCCGAGAAGCTGGAGAGGCCAACAAGATCGATCCATGCCATGTACGGCAACTTTTTGGCTCCCATTTCTCCCAAATCTAGAATGAAGAAGGGTGGATGGGTGAAGCCGTTAAAGGACTTCGCTAAAATCAATGTGGATGCATTATTTGATGTTGATCTGCTATGGGGCACAACTGGAGCGGTAGTCCGTGATATTTTTGGTAATTTTATAACAGCGAGGAATTCAAACTTGAGGATGTTCATGATGCAATGTCTGTGGAGGTGCACACCATGAAGGATGGACTTATTCTTGCACAATCCATTGGATGCAACCGGATCATACTTGAGTCGGAATGCCTTGAAGTAATTAATATCACGAGGGAGGCAACTCTCTCGGCATTCCAGCAACAGTTGTTGACGATTGCTACTATCTAGATAATGGATTTCCAAGAGTTATTTTTAACATTCTTATCATGAAGCGAATTTGTAGCCCACGAGTTAGCTAGGTTAGCTAGGGTATCGATGGATCAAGTTTGGATCCGTGATCCTCCGGATTTTCTTATTCCACTTTTGCTAGACGATGTAACCTCTATTTGGAATAAATAAAGTAAGTTTAAGGTGTCAAAAAAAAGCCTTGTAAGAAGCCAAAGCTATTAAAATCTTCAATTTCTTACTAATGAATGGCATGTTTACGAATAAAAGAGGTCTTCGTGACTTGGATAAACATATACATATTGCTAATTGTATTCAGGAATACGGTTTTGATTTTGTGCCTGTATCAGAAACTTGTAGACGAGATTTCTCGGTGAGAAGCCTACCTAGCGGCGTTGACTTCACTTGGACTTCTCGTCCACCACGTAGACAATCCGGGGGTTTATTACGAGGCGGCGAAACAAACACCGTGGATGTGGTAGCCAGTTTGGGTGGAGATTTTCATATAAAGCTCCATATCTGTGACAAGGCTAGCAATTTTACATAGAGTTTGGTCGTCGTGTATGGAACAGCTGAACATGAGTTTAAGGCGGCCTTCCTTCAAGAGTTGGTTAACTTGGAGAAACACAATGCGTACTCTGTTTTTGTAGGTTTGAATTTTAATTTGCCAAGATTTCATCACGTGAAGAGTAAAGGTAGACATGCAACAATTGGCCATTCGATAGATTAGATTTAAGAGAGGTTTCAATGGTTGGGAGGCAGTTCACTGGGACGAACTGCATTCCAGGGCTGACACACGAGAAATTAGACCGCTTACTCATGGACACGCACTAGGAATCTACGTACCTACTGGTCTCTGTACGGGCTCTACTACTTATTGAGGCATTGTCGAATCATATGCTCCTATACTAATTACCACGGGAACAACTAGACCACCGTGTAAATGCCAATTCAAAATTGAACTTAGATGGTTGCATCGTGAAGGTTCTTTCGATATGGTTAAAAAGGTGTGAGAGAAACCTATCATTGGCACAAATCCCACTTAAAGGTTGAACAAAAAATTACGTGCTAAGCGTAAATATCTTGGTGGATCGGTAAAGCACACGGTAGGTCAGTTAAAAATTGAAAAGCTCAGCTTATCATATTTGATCGATGAGGTTGATGCTATGGCAGAAGGTAGACCGTTATCTGAGTAAGAGATTGAACCGAAGGGTCAATCCAATGCACAGATTTTGCAAGTCTGTTGGGAGTAGACGAGATCGAATGCAACCAACGCTCAAAATCCCATTTCATCTTGGAAGGAGACTCGAATATAAGAAACTTATTCACTCTCTTGTACATGATTAGGTTATGACCGAACGGCATGAGGAACTCAAATATTATATAACAAATTTACTACGAATTGTTTTGGGGGATCCATAAGAAGGAAACTTCTCGATGGATAAAAACTGTATAGATAATATTCCCCAAGTTTCCGACAAGGAAAATGCCTATCTTGCTGCACCTTATTTAGAGGAAGAAGTAAAAAAAAAACATTTTCCAAATGGAACGCAAGCACTAGGATATGATGGGTTCACAGCAGAGTTCTATCGAACTTCTGGAGATTATGAAAGCGGACCTGCTAGAGCTTTTCGGTGCTCTTCATGTTGGACAACTTGATTTATTTGGCCTAAATTATGGTGAGATCATTTTGTTTCCAAAGGTTAATGAAGGATAAATTATCGAACAATACAGTCCTATACCTTCTTAATGGTAGGTTCAATATTTTCACGAAAACCGCAACTACTAGGTAAAATTAAGTGGTTTATCATGTTGCGAGTCCCACTCAGACAACTTTTATGCAAGGAAGATATATCCATGATTGGTTAGTAATCTTGCATGAAACATTTCATGATTTACATCGGAAAAAAGATGAATGGCCTTATTTTAAAGATTAACTTTGAGAAGGCTTATGACAAAGCCAAGTGGTATTTTCTTCTGCAGACACTTAGAATGAAAGGTTTTCTGGCGCGCTCTGATCCATAATATTTTTGGAGGAAGTGTATCCATCAAAGTAACTAATGAAGTTGGCCGGTACATCCACACGAAAAAGAGATTAAGGCAAAGCTATCTATTATCACCCATGATTTTTAGCATGTGGTTGATATGTTAGACATAATCATGCATAGAGTGCGCAAAAATTGAAGAGCAAATTGAAGGTGTAGCCCCGCACCTAGTTGATTGGGGCTTTCTATTCTCCAATATGCCGATAACATGATTCTTTTTGTGGAGCTGAAAAAACGAGAAAATTGAAATTTATTTTATCAACTTTCAAGCAATTATCAGGTCTTAAAGTCAATTTTCATAAAGTGAGTTGTTTTGCTTCGATGAGGACCAATAAGAGGCTTACCTTTATGCCAAGATTTTCTGTTGTGGGTTAGGCCGGTTTCCTATCAGTTACTTAGGCATATCAATCCACTATCAGAGTCTTACAAATGCTGAATGGAAACACGTAGGGGAAAGAGTACAAAAATATTTAAGTTGTTAGAAAGGAAAATTACTATCTTTGGGCAGTAGATTGGTTCTTATAAATTCAATACTAACTAATATGGTACGATATATGATCCTCTTCTTCCATTTACCCAAAGGAGTCTTGCAATGATTAGATTATTTATGATCAAGTTTGTTTTGGCAAGTAGATAATGAGAAAAAGAAATATTGACTCGCTAAATGAAATGTTGGTTGTTTCCCAAAAGATAAAGGATGACTTGGGATCCATGACCTCGAGGTCAAGAATAGAGATCTCCTAGATGAATGGGTGTTGAAGCTTCTTACCAAAGATGCGGTTTGGCAAACCATTCTAAATAAAAGTATGTTGGCTCATGTGCATTGTCTCAGGTTTATTTGTAACTCAGAGAGTCGCACATTTGGGATGGCCTTTTGGCAACAAAAAAAACACTTCTTCCCATATGGACCTTTCGCAATTAGGATACCTCTGAGATAAGGTTTTAGGAGGATAAGTGGTTAGGTAATACTTCACTCCGGGAACGATATCTAGCCCTATACAGTATTATGCATCACAAAAAGCGTGTTATATCTATGGTGTTGGAATCTTCACCAACGAATGTTCATAAGAGATCTTGTTGTTGCAATGCTTGCATCTTGGAATGCTTTACTTCAGTCCAATTGACGCAAGGGGCGAACAAGTTTCGATGGAACCTAAATGAAAATGGTAAATTCTCTGTGGATACAGGTACAGAGCTTTGATCCAGCCTAAGGTGCCGGTTGATAATAATAAAAAGATTTGGAAAATGAAGATTGCACTAAAAACTAAGGTTTTTATGTGGTATCTTCGTAGGGGAGAAATCCTCACTAGGTACAACCTTGCAAAACGTAATTGACATGGTAGTAAAAAGTGTGCTTTCTGATATCGTGAAAAAACTATAAAACACTTACTCTTCTAGTTCCAATTTTCTAGATATATATGGTCAATCATCCCAATAGGTTCTATACCTTATACCCGCCATGTAGTGTTGCTAATATACTCGGCAACTAGCTAAATGAGATGGATCATATGTTTAAAATACTTAATAGGGTGGGTGAGCACTTGCCGTTATTTGGTCGCTTTGATTCTGTAAAAATGTAAGAAAGAATTATGATAAAAATCTGTCTCTCATGCAGGCTATCTGCACCGCTTTGCTCCGCTCATTGTGGTCTCTACATCGATGCGACGTATTTTCGGAGGTGTCTACACGGTTGGAGAACACGGCGATGTATTGTTTTACCTAACATGGATGGCGGCACTATCTCGCGACTGGACCTCCATCACCATAGGCGTCTTTACAGTTTCCAGATGATTACTTGTATTGATCCTTTTACCTTTTTCAGTTTTGATACGACGAATTTCGAGCGGCTGTGTGCATCTTTGTTATGCAGAGGTCAGATGTATTAATGGCACGATTACATATTTCGTAGTACTCGGCATGTTGGTAGGATTTGATTAAGGTGAAAAAAAGTTCTATTTGGGAAACAAGAAAATGAAGGTTGGGGCTGAAACCTGTTTCTTGGATGACATTTGGTGTTCAAATGGAGCTTTAAGAAATGTTTTCCCTGACTTCTATGAAACATGTATAACCAAAAAATATCTGTGGATAAAGTTAGTACTTTAAGATGGGGATCTTCTTTTAGGAGACGACTAGAGAAAATCAGCAACACAGGCTTGCTGATTTGCAAATGTGCCCTCTAGGTGAAGGCAGAGACAACCCTATTTGGATGTTATCTAAAAATGGATCTTTTTACTGTCAACTCTTTATATAAGAAACTCACTAATGTGGGTCTGAATAGAAGATTTAAACATCTTTGAGGGCAAAAATACCCCCAAAAATCAAAATCCTTGAAAGAATCTACACTTGAAAAAAAAGCTTTAACTCACTGATGATTTGGCATCATTCAATTGCTACAAAAGACAACTTGAAAGAAACCCGGTTGGATTGCGGATATGAAGTGTAGGTTTTGTGATGAGAAAGAAGATATACGTCACTTGTTCTTTATCGTCTCTGCTTCTAAGTACATGTGGAGTGTGGCTTGTGTGTCTTTTGGGGGACATACCAGGAAATTTTACGCAATACTTTCACTGGATTGCGAAGTTTTTTCATGTGGTTGGGGTGGCTGCTTTGTGTTGGGCCTTGTGGAAGTTAAGTCTAGAGCTTGGTTTCATAAGATCTTGATAAAATCGCCGCCACGAATAATTTGTTATGCATGTTCTTTCTGAAACATTGGACAGTTCTGCAGAAAGAGGGTGGCAATGCTGAGCTGATCAAGGGTGCAGAAATCAATCAACTGCATTTGCGGTGCATCAGGGGTCTTCTTCTTCTGGACCACGGCGGCTTGAAGCTCACATATCGTCTGACGATGATGCAGATGAGAGTTGAGAAGCTGAAAGTGGGAGCTCTCAATTCATGTGGCATATCCATAAATATGCTTGTGTATGTTAAGATGTTGGTATCCTTGTGTCACTCTAGCTTTGGTTCAGCTGTTGGATGTTGTTCAGTAGTTTAAATGATCTTGGTGGTCGATCTAGTAGCTTATACTAGGTGTGTAGGCTGCAGGTCTGTTCTCTGAACTCCAGTTCAGTTTCTTTCTGTTTTCTTATTTTGCTTGTTGCCCTTGGGGGTGGTTCGAGACTCTTTTCCGTTAACTTTTGATAGTTGAACCCGAAGCTATATGGGAAAAAATAATGAAAATGATAAGTCTTTCGCCCTGTTTCAAAAAACCAATCAAGCGACGAGGACGCGAGACGGCGACGAAGCGAGCGAGGCCGCAAGAGTTCAGTAGGAAAAAAACAGCAGATCATCTGTTTACAGATCACGGGTCAATAGTTTATGAATGGCTAGACAACATCGGCTCCATATTTTAAGGCAGGCCAGCCGGCTGGACGACGCGCCCGCGACCCTTGTTGGCCGTCGTCGGCACGCCAAGTCTCCAATGTGGAATCTGTTCAAGTTATTTCTATGTGCTGACCACGGACCAGCCAAGTAATTGTAAGATATTGGAGTCGTTGGATTGGTAAGAATTACGACAGGGCTTTGGTCACGCTGTTTCTGACTCTAGCACGCACGAGTGGTACTATATTATACGACCTCTGATGACTGAAGATATTGATGCGTATCTGAAGACTTTCTGTTGCAAGCTGTTCTTGCTCAAGAAACAGTCCAAGACAGAGGCAAATTTGGCTTCGTAGATAAGTTGGCCTCCTCGCGTTCCCATTCCATTCTACTCCGTACTGGTCAAGACGTGCAAGCATTTCCATCATAGGTTAATATGAATGAAAATTAAGTTTTTGGAGGCGCGGCTGGAGAAAGGCACCCCTATACAGGACTAGTGTTGACGCCCAATAATGCTACTTCTCTACTGTTCTACGGACAGATTTCTACGGAATTATTGTTACAGGCTTACGTGTGAGCTGCAAATTTGATCGACAAGATTTAGCTGGAACTGCCGCGCTCGTTTTCTCCAATCGCATGATCCCACGTCCTGTCCGTAGCATCCTTGTGTTGACGCCTCCCATACGCTCGATCTTACACTGTCGCCAGACGGCATATAGAGGATGCGACCAAAGATGCTCTTATACATTGAAATGATGGCTGGTTTTCGAATTAGGACGGGGCTGCGATCAACACTGTTTTTGGCTCTAGCACGAGCGGTATCTTGTACAACCACTGAAGACTGAAGATATGTATGCGTATCTGTTGCAAGCTGTTCTTGCTGAAGAAACAGTCTGACAACAAAACAGAGGCGAAATTGGTTTTGCTAGACGAGTTAATGGCCTCTTCGCGTTCCCATTCCATTCTGCTGGTCAACAGGTAAAAGCATTCACATCAGAGGTGATTATGAATGAAATTTAAGTTTTGGTTTGAATCTTAACACAAATCTATTGGTGGTGCGGCTTGGCCGGCTGGCGGGGCTGCGGCGAGGGCCCGCCTTGCGGGCGCGGCTGCTGTTGGCCACGGCCGCCACGGTAGGCCGCATTGGCCATGGCGTCGGCGGAGGAGCCATCAGTACGCATCTTCAAGCGGCGCTGCTCAGTGTTGAGAAGGCGAGCATAGAGCTCACGAGGCGGCAGGGGAGTGTCACGACCATTAATGTTCTCCACAAGGGCTTCATAATCTTCATCGAGGCCATTGAGCACGAAGGAGGTGAACTCCTCATCGCGAAGAGGCTGCCCAATGGAAGAAAGAATGTCCGCCATCTCCTTAATCTTGTTGTAGTAGGTGGAGATAGAGGAATCCAGCTTTTTTGTTTCACCAAGTTTGGTACGGATTGCCATAGAACGAGCCATAGACTGCGAGGAAAAGCTGGAGTCGAGGGTGCCCCAAGCGTCTCGCGAGGAAGTAGCAAAGACAACCATGCCCGCCACCGAGGGGGTAAGCGAGGACTGTATAGCACCGAGAATTGCTTGATCCTGAGCGACCCAGAGGCGATGCGCCGGGTTAGGAATAACCATGGGAGCACCGTCAGCCGTGGTAACCTGGAGAACAGCCGGAGGGCACGGCAAGGAGCCATCAACAAAGCCTTCCAGGTAATGGCTGCGCAGAAGAGGCAACACCTGGGCTCGCCATAGGAGATAGTTGTCGGCGTTGAGCTTGACCGTCAACAGATGGGCAAAGTGGAACGGTGCGGCAGCGGGAGCATGGCCAGCCGCAGCAGCAGAACCGACGGTGGGCACCACAGTAGGCGCGGCGGCGGGGGCCGTGTCGAGGACAGGCATAGACGGCTGTGGCGAGTGCGGCCCGTAGGAGAGCTGCGGCATGCCGTAGAAGAGCGGCTGACCGTAGAGGCCAGCCCCGTAGGGCACCATAGGAGCGGACCCGATCGGCGGAGGCGGCTGAACCGCAGGAGCGCCAGGGGCAGCAAGAACGCCAGAGATCGGGGCCGGAGGCACCGAGTCGGGCGTGAGAGACGCCGAGGGAACGGCCGCAGGCGACCCCGAGATCGGAGTCGGGGGCGGCGGCACCATCGCAGAGGTGGCCCGGGCAAGGGGAGAGACCGGGGTGGAGAAGGGCCACCCGGCCCCATTGGTGAACAGCGAGCCCGCCGATCGCGTGGAGATCGACGGCGGAACGAGCGGCGGAGGAGCGGTCCCGGCAAGGAGAGCCGCGAGAAACGGCGACACCGTCGCGGTGGTCGAGGAGGACGCCATCGCAGGGGTGGTCGACGTGCTCGAAGCAACAGGAATCGAGGCGGCGGCGGCCGACGAGGGCAGGGTGGCGGCGGCCGACGAGGGCAGGGCGGCGGCGGCCGACGAGGGCAGGGTGTCGGCGGCGGAAGTCATGGGTGGGTGGGTAGATCGGTTTAGGTCTGATACCATGTGAAACAATGATTTGGGAACGCTCGACACCCAATAGGGTTGGCGTAGGGTTTATATTTATAGTGTACAACACGTACAATGTTACAGGTATAATACACAGAAGCTCTACGTATATATACAGTCTAACAGAGACATACCCCTATATACAACAACCAATGTCAGTGCAACCTATATGCTGGATCCCGCACTGTGGGCGGACGGCGTATAGAGAGCGCGACTGAAGATGCTTTTATAGATTGGAATTAGAACGACGGCTGGTTCAAAAATTGCGCCATGGCTTTGATCACACTGTTTCTGACTTGGCACGAGGGGTATACTCTTCCCGTCTCATGAAAGTTATGTTAGATTTATCTAAATTTAGATGTATTTAGATGGAGAAAGTATTATACAACCTCTAAAGGCTGAAGATATGGATGTATATTTATAGATATATCTAGATTTAGACAAATCTAACACAACTTTTATGGGACGGAGGGACTATTATACAATGGCAGGGTCAAAAAGATTATACAATGTCCGGACTGAAGATATGGATGCGTATCTGTAGCAAGCTGTTCGTGCTCAAGGAACAGTCTGACAAGACCAAAACAGAGTCGAATTTGGCTTTGCTAGACGAGTTAATGGCCTCTTCGCGTTCCTATCCCATTCTGCTGGCCAAGATGCACAACCATTTCCATCGGAGGCGAGCGATGGAGCAGACAGAACGGGCGTCACCGTCACATCCTGGCAAGCACCATCTAGTCCAGCTATAAGTGAACAACAGGAATGTGAAGAGCGGGTCAGCTCTGGAGGCTGGATCACGCCCACGAAACTTCGCTATCCCGATCCGTCAGATTCAGACAGGTCGTACTCTGACGATAAACTAATGTGCTCGTGGGATCAAATTTCTCTGCAGAACGGCAGCAGATCGTGCAGCGAGGGACAGCGGGGGGCCTGCCTCATAACTAGGCCAGCTAGCCGAGACACCGACCTGAGATCACGCAGACTGTGCAACATACTGGTGGTCTGGAGCTGATCCTCAGCTGCACGAGACAATGTTTCCGAAGATGCGTCGAGCATTTGGTTCGTGTGTTGCATCAGGAACCAGTGATCTAGACAGGCAGCCTAGGTCGAGCAGACACGGAGGGGGCACTACTCATGGCAGACAGCTAGTTCAATCTTTGAGTTCCTGAGTGCGACCATGGCGTAACACCTTAGCTCTCACAATAATTGCGTGTGCAGCAGTAGTAAGATGATGATCATGATGACCATACCGGGAGATCTAATTTGGTTCATGTGTTGCATCGGGCACCAGTGATCTAGACAGCCTATGTCGAGCAACTGAGGGGCAAGTGGCCACTCCCATGACAGCGAGCAAGTTCAATCTTGTTTCCCGAGTACAACCATGGTAGAATACGTTGGCGAGTGGCAGACGTTTGTTTCATACTCCAGTCGTGTAGAAATTGGTGATCCAGTTACTGGGAGGAGCTTCTAAAACCATCAAGTAAGTGTTAAAGTGTATGTTTGGATGGTTGCCAACCTACCAATTTTGTGGCCATGATAGAATAAATTTGGTCATTGTTTGGATAGTTGTGAACTTTACCCATACCAATAGGCTCTTTGCCCACTCTTAAGTCATTTTTCTTACCAATGCTGGCATACTCATGGGCAACCAACAGGTTACCCAAAGCTTACCCAAAATTTTGGCTAGCCAAATATTTGGTGGGGCAAAGTCTGGCTAGAAACCAAGCATACCCTTACCTCTTGCAAACATTTCACAATCAATTAGAGATACACAAGGAATCAACAAACAGTCTGCAAAACAGGTCACACTAGATAAAACGTAACAGGGGGAAGTTGGACTCCAAACATAAGTAAAAATGACATGGTTGGCTACCTAACATCCCCCTATAACCTCACAAAGCCAAGCAAGAACACCATATTACCACCCTAACATCCTGTACACAGCTACAGCTCAGCATCGCTTACCCTCAGCAACAATCCAAGTCCTATCATCCTCCTCTCAACTGATGTTAGTAACCAAACCATCTAAGATCTAACCATCCATCACTCGCAGACCACACATGTATTCACATAACCGAGCCAAAAGCCAGCCGTTATTTACACATGATCATCGCGCCCCATCCCTACAGGGCTACTACTTCGTTCTCGATACTCGAATCAAGAACAGAGCAGAGGAGGTCAAACATAAACCAAGCATACTATCTCTATTTCGCCATATCAGTACTGCATTTACCTAGCCAAGCTCGTCGCTTCATCATCGCATAACTAGCGCACTACCGAGCCATGCTCGTAGCTGCGCCCAGTCCAGCTCTGCAGCCGCCACCCTGCCGCTGCTCGCGCAGGTAACCAAGCAAAGTCTCAGCCTGGAAATCAAAGAACTGAAGATCAGTGACTCCAGAATTGAGGACCAAATCTTCAAGCTTCAGCAAAAATAAAATAGCAGATGCAATCTAAGGCAGACACCAGAATAAGATGAGTCATGGCATAGACAAACTCTAGTGGCAAAACTTTACAAGCATGTACGGAGCATTTCAGTAGGAAATCTCAAGCACATGGTCAAATTTAAGTTTCCGCGTTTTCTAGTGACACCAAGCATTGTTTACGAGTAAATGAACTGTAGATTTGACCTGTAGAAGGGAGGGCACGGATCCTACTGTACATCCAAGATTTAGCAGATCATGGGCTGTACTTAACAATAAGTGTGAAATTAAACAAGTGCATGTCTCCGCCAGGTGAACCGAATCTACAAGTCCTTACCTGGCTTTGATCAGTACAAGGCAATGCATAGCAACTACTGCATTTTCTACGTCCAGATTTAATAAGCAGCCCAGTACTAGCGTCAATGGGACTTCAGCAGAGCTAACTGATGAAGTTCGTTGGACACTGTCCAGTACAATGACAGTGGCATCAAGAGCTCATACTCAAGAGCGACACTTAAAACATTGATATACTGGAGTACCAAGAGTTATTGCTAAAAGTAAGATTAACAAATCACATCCAATTTCAATCTTAGAATGTTAATGGGGAATACCTTGTGCTTGGCACGAGCAGAGCCCGACTGCGAGAGCGCGACAAGCGGCGGGATGGCCCCTTCTCGAACAAGAAGCGCCCGGTTGCTGGACGACTCGGAGCAGAGCTGCAGCAGAGCGACGACCGCGAACTCCTTCTCCCTGGCAGGCCCGTCCTCGATGGTCTCAACCAGGGCCGGAATCCCGCCAGCCTCCACCACCGCATCCCGCCCCTCAGGAATGCTGGCGAGGCTAGCGAGAACCACCATGGCCTTCTCAGACGTCCCCGTGCCGCGCTCCCCGATGAGGTGCACGAGCGGCAGGACGGCCCCCGCGCTGACGGCGCGCTCCTTGTTGCGGCGCGCGGAGCAGAGGCGGTAGAGCGTGGTGAGCGCGTCCTTCTTCCCGCGCGTGGAGCCCGCGGAGAGGAGGGCCACCAGGGGCGCGACGGCGCCGCAGGCCCCGATGGTGGCGCGGTTGTCCTCGGTCCCCGAGAGCGAGAGCAGCGCGCAGGCGGCGTTCTGCTTGGCGGGGGCCGTGCCCGTGCGCAGCGCGTAGACGAGCGGCTTGATGGCGCCCGCGGCCGTGATGGCGGTGCGGTTGCGGTCCTCGAGCGAGAGGTTGAGGAGGGCCGTGACCGCGTTTTCCTGGGTGGTGGGGTCGGTGCTGCGGAGGAGGGGGACTAGGGCGGGGATGGCGCCGGAGGTGCTGCCGATTAGGGCGCGGATGTCGGAGCGGTGCTTGGCGAGGAGGCGGATGCGGGCGGCGGCGCCCCGGCGTGTGTCCGGCGGGGAGTCCGGGGAGAGGGCGCGGATGCAGGCGTGGATGAAGGGCTCGATGTGGGAGAGCGGGGAGGCGGCCTCCGAGAGATCCATGGACTCGAGGTCGTTTAGATCCACGGCGGGGTCGGGTGGGGTGGATCTGGCCGGCGTGGCGGAGGCGGAGGCGGCGGCGGCGAGGCGCTGGAGCTCGCCGGAGATGTCGGAGTTGAAGCTGGAGTAGTCGGAGAAGTCGCGGGAGAGGTCGAGCATGTCGGTGGCGGCCGCGTTGGCGGAGGAGGACTTGGAGACGGCGGCTGGGTGGGTGGGGCCTGCTGTGGCCGCTAGCTCGCTGAGGCGGAAGTCGATGACGGAGTCGGTGAGGTTCTCCATGTCGGAGTCCGCGTCGGAGGTGTGGGCGGTGGCGCGCGGGCGGGAGGCGGGCCCTGGGGGCGAGTCCGGGTGGAGGAGGGCGGAGCGGATGGTGCGCATGGAGTGGCCCGGGCGGCGGGCGGAGGAGGAGGAGGTGGTGCAGGGGCCGTGGGTGGGCGAGAGGATCTGGGAGCCGGCGAGCGAGACCATGGCGTGCGTCGGCGGGTGGGGCGGGCGCGGGAGTGATGATGAGGGAGGGGGAAGGTGGTGGTGGTGTGTTGGTGGTTGGGCTGGGCGATGGATGTGTACACACTACACAAACGTATACGACGATGTATAGAAGAGGAAATTGCACAAATCACCACCTTTTGCTATCTTTGTTGCGCAAAACACCACCTTTACATGTTTGTTGCAGGGATCACCACCTTTTGATGTAATGTGTTGCACAGAGGTCCAAATCTGATATTGGAGTCAAATTAAGCTAATTAACTTCAAATTTGACAGCTGGCCCCATAAAACAGAGATGATGTGGTGTCCACTATGTGTTTTCAAAAGAAATTAAAAAAGGAAATCTAATAATTAAAACAATATTAAAGAAAAATTTTGGGAAAGTTTGAAACGAATCTAACATGCCGCTTGAAATTTGAGATTCGATCAGTGTTTGATGAAAATTTAAAAGAAAATGAGAAAAAATTGAGAAAATATTCACGTGTATGTTCGAATATTCTAAGTTGGCCCACTAAATTTTCGGCATGAAAGAACATTTGTTGTGACTTGGGTAAAAAAGATAAAAAAGTGTCTGTCTGTAATGAAAATATAGTGTCGCAATTTGTCTTTTTTTTACAAGGAACACAAAAAATTTCTTTCATAACGAAACTTTTATGGGCCAACATAGGATGCCTGGATGTACACGCGAATATTTTTTTAGAATTTTTAGACATTTTAAAAATATGTTCTTTTATATTTTTTTTCTAATAGGTGCAAATGCACCTATGAGCCAAAAAGTCATGGTTGAAAAGCTAGCATCAATAATTAGGTTCAAACGCTATCGTCTGACCCTAGATATGTGAATATGAAGGACCTTTAACTTCATCTTCTCCCTGATTTACTTCTCTGAATTATGTCATTATTTTTCAAATTATTCAGGTCATATTGTTTTAATTGCTAGAATATTTACATTGTTTTCTTTAAAAAAAATCATCAAATGTTGACCGAATCTAAAAATGTGATACAAATTTCAGACGGCATGTTAGATTCGTTTCAAACTTTCCTAGAATTATTCTTTAATATTGTTTTAATTATTGGATTTTCTTTTTTAAAAAAAGTTTGAAAACACACTAGATGACATAGTGGTCGCCACATCATCTCTGTTTTATGGGGCCAGCTGTCAAATTTGAAGTTAATTAGCTTAATTTGACTCCAATATCAGATTTGGACCTCTGTGCAACACATTACATCAAAAGGTGGTGATCTCTGCAACAAACATGTAAAGGTGGTGTTTTGCGCAACAAAGACAGCAAAAGGTGGTGGTTTGTGCAATTTCCTCTGTATAGAATGCCCGTGCACAGGCTCGGCGGTGGCTCACCCACTAAACTAGGCACCGGAACGGAACGAGGAAGGAGACGGTAGCGAGTGCGCCGTGGATCTTTGTAGCCAACTTTTTGCCCCGGGTTGACGACGGACAGGTGGCTACCCTGCCATGCCTACACCTCAAGTTCCAGCCCATACCTCTCGGTGGTACCGTTGTTCGGTGACATGCGGGGCCATGCTTCGTGGGCGCGAGCTGTCAGTGGAACGGGTGAACCATTTATGCAGTGTGGGACTGTGGGTGAGACAGTGAGAGAGAGAAGGAGAGAGGAATCCTGGTGCGGAAAGCGGCAGTGGCAGTGGCTGGGCACCACCGGTTTGGTTTACTTTTGGTGGCTGTGGAAGCAAGGAATCACTTTTTTCCGTTTGTTTCTTCCTGCCCGTGCCCCGCGTTGGGCGCGACGGGGTCGTCGTATCTATCACTGGCACGGAGGACGGCCGTTCCGCGCTCCGCCTCCGCTTCCGCTTGGCAGGACTGCCTGCAACGGCGTGCACGCGAGACGCATTGGTATCTGCGCCGCGGTGCGGCTTTTCCAAGGGAAAAAGTCATTTCGGGTGTTTCTATTGCTCACAGGGTTTTCGTTTTGCACCTGGTGAGGGCATCTCCAGCGACGCAACGCAAACGGACGCTCAGCGACCGTTTTCGTCCGCCGTGACCGGAAATGCGTCTGGAGTCTGCTTCAGCGGGCCGACGTAAAGTGACCGGATCGTTCGCGGAGACGCAAATCTGACCCAAATATGCACCACCGGAAATGCGTCTGGGGCCTGCTTCAGCGGGGCGACGTAAAGTGACCGGGTCGTTCGCGGAGACGCAAATCTGGCCCAAATATGCACCAGGTTTGCATCTCCGCGGACGCTCGGCGGTCGCGGAATCTGTCCGCGTTGGGTACATCCGGGCCCAGTCGGCAGTGACTAGGTAAGCAAATTTTTTTTTCATTACTATTGATTGGCCAAAAGGACCATCTTTATAGAGATGGTTAGTCGAGTTAACCTAAAACTACAACGGCCGTACCTACTCGCCGTCGCGCGGCCTACACCGGCCTCAGTTACTCGCAGTCGCGCGCCCTAATACTGGCAGGCCGGAAGGGCCGGCGGCGTCGTCGAAGCGGGAGCGCTTCGCGCACTCCGCGCGCCGCGCACGCCGGTGACTGGACATCTCGTCATGCCGCTTGCGCCGTTCGAGGGCCTCGGCCAGAGAGCTGTCCCACAGGGTCGTCGCCTGGGCAATGGCCACCTTGGTAGCCGCCGCCTCCTCCGCCGCCGCCTGGACCGCCGCCGCGTCCTCGTTCGCCTGGACCGCCGCCTGGATCGCCGCCATGTCGGCGACGAAGCGGGCCCTGTCCCTAGCCGCTGCCGCCACCGCTTCGTCCCTGGCGGCGATGGCGGCCTCCAGCTCGCGGTTCTCCTGCTCGACCCGCGCGGGAGAAGGGTCCCTACGCTGGAGCGAGTCCAGGTCGGAGCACATTAACCCCCGACCCATGGCCATCGCATAGCTGTGGGCTTCCTCCTCCGCCACCCAAGCCTGACGGCGCTGGGCGACCCCAGCCAGGGACTCGAAGGACGCGAGCAGAATCCGCTGGTTGCCGGCGCACTCGAAGCGCATGGGCACGGGGACGTCGCCGTCCGCGATGTCGTGGATGACGGCGTCGGCCGGAGGGGCCGCGATGGCTGCCCGCGTCTCAGCGAGCTCGGCCATGGCGTTGACGATCTCCGCCCTGGTCGCCGCGAGGCGCCCTTCCGCGCGCTCTGCCGCCTCCGCCTAAGCCCTCCGCCGCCGCCACCTCCAGGTCCAGCTGCTGGGCCGCGGAGGCTACCTCCTCCTCCGGGTGGAGCTGGCGGCACATGTGAACAACGTGCTCCCAATTCATGTGGTCGGCCATGGATGGATGGTAGCTTGAGGTGTGCCCGTCGCCCCCGCCGGTGTCCACCATATATAGCCACGGCGAGGCGGGAAACGGCGTTGGCGCGCGGGCGTTTCCGCGTGCGCGAAACGCCGGCGAAACTTGCCAATGTATTGGGCAAGCGCGGGAACGATCGTCGTCGCGCGGGAACAGTTAATCGCCGGCGGCAGTCCTCGACGGGACGTAAAACGTCATTAGCGAGCTTGACGCTGTCCCCGGTAAAAAAGTGCGTCCGCACCGCTGGAGGTACCCACGACGCAAACGGTCGCCCTGGGCCACATCGCGTCCGCGGGCCGACGCAAACGGACATTTCGGACGTCCGAAATGCGTCGGCCCGCCAGAGATGCCCTGATGAACTGATCATCATCCGGAGGCTCAATACCTCCCCGCCGGCTTCCCTGTCTGAAACGTCTCAATCTTTTTTTTGCTAAAATCTAAATTTTGTTTCGTCATATAGTAAAAAATATGACCCGCTTCTGCTTTGAAAAATTCAAGCAGAAAACGCTCCGCTTTGAAATAATAAAAAATAAGATCCGTTCATGCGGAGCTCGTCGGTGACTTGCCGGAGATGAAGACCTCATAGCGAAGATTTTATGCTATTGAAGCTAAACCGATCTTGCGCCCGAGACTTTTTAGCAAAAACTTCGCGCTAAAGTGGCAAAACCACTTTAGCAACTACTCGCTTGTGAATCCCAACTCGGGCTGACAACACCATTACTTGCTTCATGTAGCACCGCCACTGATCTTTGGTAGCACCGGCAATGACTATTTGCAGCATCGCCGCTGACCATTGCCAGCATCGTCGTGCCACCTTGGCAGCATCATCATCGTGTCATGGCAGCACCACTATGCTACCTTGGCAGCAACACTTTTCTGTTGTGGCAGCACCCACCTTGCAACCCCGGTGACAAGGGATTAACTTGTCAATGCCTATGGATTGTAGGCTAGGGTTTAGTTAGAAGTAGAGGGCAAGTAGATCTCGAAGGTTTCAGCCGAAAAGTACTCGACGATTATGAAAACTAGGGTTTGCGTACAATGATTCGATGATCTCCTCGTCCCTCGACTCCCCTTTATATAAGAGGTGGAGCCGAGGGTTTCGTTTTGTACAAGTTACAAAGTCCGGGACGGTTTCTAACTCATCCCGCTAGATTTACAAACAACACTTCCTATTACAATTCTACTTTCCTTAATATATCTTGGGCTCTCGAACCTTCTTATTCTTCGGGTAGTGGGCCTTCGTTAAACCCGGGTACTATTTTTGGCAGGCCCATTTGGGATGCCTATGTCAGTAGCCCCCGAGATTTTGCTTGAATCGTAGAATCAGTGGAAAATCTCCACTGCTTATTCTTATTCAACAATTTAAACTTTTCTATATTTCTTTATATAAATTTCTATATTGTACAGGGATATTGGTAGTTGGGGCTAGTTCATCCGACGGATCGTGTACTAGTTAACCGCTCTAGTGGCAATCCGCAAAAACCTACTTCAAGATCACGTCCCCGGACATGATCTCGGGATACCGGTGCAAACTTCGACAGTGCCGCTTAAGGTCTTACCATTCTGTCGAGTCCCAGCCAAATTTATCGAGTACCTAACGCGTCCGTTAGGATTTTTCTTCGTATCCGTTGATACGGATAAAAGTAGCAGTAGCGCAGTCTTCGGCGATGCCACGCCCAGCAGAATGGATCTCGGGGTCTTACCTTCGCAAATTTGCGGCATTCAGAAATTGATCGCAACTTTGGCGTTCTGAGAATATATTGTCGAGTGCTTTTCCGGCTGTTGGAATGGCACATTTTATCGAGTCAAATATGACTTATATTAATCTTCCGATGGGAGTATATGTAGAGTTAATTATAACTCGAAATATACTCTCTTGCTTTTCTATCTTTCTTTCTTTTTCTTTTTATATTTCATCGGGCACGCGAACAGCGTTCCCGATGGGAGTAGCCCCCGAGGCTACAGCCAAGAACTTGTGCTTGGTTGTAGGCTCAACATTTTAGTCCACCTTGTCACTATATTGCCATTTATCTCCCGATATTCTTTCTCTTCTTTTTTTTATCTATCGGGTGCGCGAACAGCGCTCCCGATGGGAGTAGCCCCCGAGGCTACAACCAAGAACTTGTGCTTGGTTGTAGGCTCCCACAATTTCTATATTTGCCATAGTCGAAACTTTACTTTTATCGAAGTAGCCCCCGAGCATTTGGGCAAAAACTTGTTTCTGACCAAAGGCTCCCGAAGTATGCAAATAACTTATCCCGTCGCCATTCTCCTTTTATTTTTCTTGTCGACATATTTTCCTTTGTCAAATTCTCTTCAGCTCTATTAATGGTCGAGATTTTTCTCGCCTTGTGGGTCCATTGTTCCCACCACGTTGACACGTCGTGCAAGTGGGGGACACACGTCCTCCGCTTTTCCCGGCGCACGTTCGGTAACGCCCGTTCCATTCCATCTCCGTAAAAATACCTTTTTACCCTCATATCTACCGGATCTCTTTTCACCACACGATCTCTTCATCCGACGGTTCATTACTTCTCCCGAAGCCTATATAAACCTTTCTTCAACCTCCGTCCACTCCTTCGCTTGCGCCGCACATCCGCTCCCCTCTCGCAAGAACTCCCCGCGCCCAACTCTTTCTCGATCTTCCGCACGCACGAACACTGCTTTTCCAAAGGCCGTTGATGCCACCGCGTACGCGACTCACCCGCCACAAAGACTCCGGAATCCAAGATGGCCGCCGAGGATTTTGAGTGGGAGAGATCCAAAATCTCCAATCAAGATGTCAATGTGCCGAAGAGGCTTGGCCTCGATGAAGAAGGAAGACGCCATCCGTTTTCCCAGCCGAAGAAAGCTACCCCAAGCCTCCAATGGAGTACCGGGTTAGTTTCGTTGATCATCTCATCCGCGGCCTTTCTACCCCAATCCACGATTTCCTCCGCGGTCTTCTCTTTGTCTATGGGATTCAGCTGCACCAGCTGACCCCCAATTCCATCCTTCACATTTCTATTTTTATCACGCTTTGCGAATGCTTTCTTGGAGTCGCTCCTAATTGGGCTCTTTGGAAGCGCATTTTCTCGCCTTCGCCGCAATGGCGTCACAACGCCACCTACAACATAGGTGGTGTAGTTATCTCGTGTCCGAACCGATGTCGATTATTTCGACGTCAAATTTCCCGACTCGTCCAAGGATGGCGCAAAAGGTGGCTCTATATACACGAAGAAAGTGCCAATTCCGTGGAACACAACATAGTTCCTTTTGACGGAAACGCAAAAATTCAACGCCGCTACTCCCGGGACGCCGAAGCTTCCGAAGAAGAGAAGAAGGCGACGTAAGCTCTTATGTCTCGTATTCATCAGCTCCAAAATACTCGAGGCAAAGAGTTATCTCGGTGTCCAAATCACCGCCTATTTTCTTAGGATTAGAGTGCAGCCTCTTCAGTGCTCGCAAAAATCCCCTTTGGACGTATTCTCGGTGCCAATGACGCCAATAGGCTCTCCAATGATCTTTCCGTGAAGGACTTGGAGAAGCTTATCCGAAGAATCACCTCGCCGAGCAAGAAGGATCCTATTCCTTCCTCTTGTCGCGTGGAGCCATACAGCTCCACCAATCCACTCCCCGAGGTATTTTGCCTTCTCGAATTTTTATTTTGTTCTGAATTTTCTCTGCATCTCATTGTATTGATATTCCTCTATTTTTCCCTTTGCCGCTATTTTCCTGCAGAATCATCCTACTATGGCTTCCCTTCCTCCTCTTCCTGAGGATGGAGAAGTCGAAGAAATGGGCATTGTTACTGACGACAATCAAGAAGCTCCATCCTTTGTGAATGATCCCGTGGATTCTCGAAAATCTGCGGGATCTTCCGAGGACACTACGTCAGTCCAATCTCCTCCTCCCGCCGTTTCCCCACAAAGGAAAAGGAGGAGGAACGATGTCGAAGATTCCGGCACATCCAAAGCCGAGGAAGTTGTTCCTTCTCATCCGAAGGCGACTTATGATCCTTATGTTGCATCCCTCGTCGCCTCGTAAGTTACCTTGATTTTCTCTTATTTCCGTAGTCGAAGTTTTTTCTTGTCTTGCTTTTTATGCTATTGATCCTTACTCGCAGTGGATGACGAGGAAGAAGTACCAACTCGTGACGTAGCTCCTGACGAGCACGTCACACACTTTAGTTATTTCGGAGAAGCCCGTTGAAGGAGAAGAATCGTCGCCTCCTCAACAAAATGTTGATACATCTACTCCTCCTTCGAGCCCCCTTGTCCCTTCGCCAAAAAGGGCAAGGGTTGAAATGATCGTTGAGCCTCCTCTCAATTGAGCAGCTCTTCGTCGCAGCTCTTGGATGATGTAAGTTTGTCGATGTCTATATTTCTTCTATTTTGCTTTTGTAGACCCTTACTTTTTTTAATGCCGATGTTTTCCCCTTCGTTCTTCTTCTTTGACAGCCTATGATCAAGGATCTTATCCGCATCGGGTCCCAATTTATTGGGTACCGCGAGTATGCCAGCAGAGCCGAAGGTAATAACTTTTATATTTATTGTTCTTCCTGAATTTTGCTCCTTTTTGTTTGTCGCAATTTTTTGATCTTTCTTTCCCCTTTTTTATCTTGATAGAGAAACTTGCAGAGGCCAACAAGCGTGCCGACGCACTTGCTCACAAACTAGAGCACAGTGGAGGCGGCTCGCGAGAAAGCCGAACTTGCCGCTAGCGAAGCTAAAGCCGAGGCCGATGATGCCAAAGCAAAGGCCGCTAGTGTCGAGGAACCGCGAAAAGGCTCAAAGATGCCGAATCTGCCTTAGACGAGCGTAAAGCTGCACAAGCTGCACGTGAGCAAGGGATCATCAAGCGTTTGAAGTCGCAAAGTCGACGTACGCTGAGTAATATCATCAATCCCTTCTATTTTATTGTACTTCCCGTTTCTTGGTTTTCGACTAATGTTTTGTCTCGTGTGGCAGCCCAAACAAACCAAGATTTTGATCTGGAGAATCCCGTCAATGACCCTCTCCTTGACGCACTTTCTCTTCTCGGAGTTTCATGGGCGCGAAATTCGTGAAGGCGTGGCCAATGCCGCGCAGGTTTGTCGGCGTTGTTCCCCTACTTCTTCCCGAAGAAAGAGGAACCTTCGACTTTCCTTGCCCTTGCCAAGCTTTTCAATTCATCGAAGACCTTGGACCGAAGATGCGTCATGAAAATATGAAGGTGGCCGTCGAAAATACCGTTGCTCGGTTGCCGACAGCCAACCGTACTCTTGATCGGATGAAGGTTGGCGACACCGATCAAATAGAACAGCCGAGATGGAAGTCACCGATTAAGGCGGCCAAGCCCAACACGAAGAAGATCCCGGCATATCTCGGGATCAAGCCATCTTCGACTCCTAGCTCGTCGAGGCCGGAGGTCTAGTTGCATGCCTCCTTGTTTCTTTTTCTCGTTTCTTTTGCTCTTGTCGCCATTTTAGCCTTGGCGACAATTACCCTCTTAGTCCCCCCGGAAAACTTTCTTTTGTAATGTCCGTGTAAATTTTCTAGCAAGTAATGAAATTTCCCTTCGTGCTTTTCATTGATCCCGGGCCTTTCTTTTCCAGCTAATATTTGATAATTACTCGACCCCTCCTTGTTCTCGCCGCTGCTTCACCTCGCATCTTCCTTCTCGAAGAAAGTACTAGTCGACCATAATCTCCTCGAGAGTTCATCAAGCGGACATTTGTCGGAAGATTTGCAAGAACTTCGACAACAACTTCAATCTATGAAGAAACAAACTTTGGCCATGATGGAACAATCTCGAAAGCATCTCGAACGAGAACAACTTGCTTTTCAACAAGCCCAAGAAGCTATGGCTGCTAAGGATGCTGCTGTCTTAGAAGCGAAAGGAGCCACAACCCGAGAAAATAGTATGCTTGAGCTAATGCTGGAAGCTAGCACATATATGTTAGGTATGTTTTTGCAACCTCAAGGCGCCTTCTCTTTATTTTGCTGTGCCTTTCTTCCAATTTCTTGCCCTGTTGCTTTAACAGGCTCAGCTCTTGATTCTCGCCGCCGAAGATCGCAGAGTGAATGAGAGGACAAATCTTCTTGTCAATCTTTCCCTTAATCATGGGTGTTTGTTCTGGGTCACTCCTGAACGAACCCAACAAATTGTTAGGTTCCAAGATCGTGCTTGCCAAGTGCGCGATTTTCTCAGCTTTTGCACGGCGACATTAACCCTTGTCTATAGGAATCTATTTCCGCGAAACGAGGTTCCAAAAACTCTTCCCGAATTATTGGAGGTATTCAGAGATGCTCCCCGCATCCATAACTTTGTGCGGGCTCAACTCACTGCTGGAGCGAGATTTGCCATGATTATGATAAACATCCGTTATCCGAAGTTGGACCTGACGAAGATTGTTGCTGGTTGCCTGGCCAAGAAAACTCGTCGGAAGAATGATATTGACTCAATCGATGCGACGGTAGCTCCCGTGGCCGAGTCGATGATAGATGAACTTCTTCGGATGGACTCGGAGTTTTTTACCAAGGGTTCTTATGCTGAACATAAAACAACCAGGGGCTTGTCCGTAGATACTATCTTGGGATTTAACTGACTTGTATTATATTGGAAACCTTGTATCTCACTCTTTTTTGTTTTCCCTCCTCTTTTTTTTATATTTCCGAAGGAATTTATTGTATATTGCTGAGGTCCTCTATGTTGTTGAAGCCCCCGAGCCTGAAGGTTGCACTATTTTTTCCTCCTTGAAATCTATTTTTTCTTGTTGTAATAAGACATCCTTGTTTGTCCCTTGGATGGATTGCCAATCTTCGAGTACCTTTGATGTCGAAATTCTATATTTGTATTGCGAGGTTCTTAGACCAAAGCACTTAAGATTTTTGATGTGTACACTATATTTATGATTACTCGGCTTCCGTTTTTTATATTTGGCGAGGTATTAATGTACCAAGGCGAAATATTTCGATGAATCTATATTGTATGTATTTTAAGACTTGGGCGTTGAGCCCCCGAGCGTGTCGAAAAATGAGAAGTATATCTCCACTATCTTTATTATATTGCAGCACCACGAGCCCGCCTCATTAAAAACCTTTCCCGGCCCCACTCGGTGCCCCGAAAAAGGAAAAGAGTGCGTCCGAAAACTCGTGGGCGTTTCAAGACATTGAAGTTTTACAAGGACTATATTTTAGCTCTAGGCGTAGAACCGCCCGAGTTGCGCCACGTTCCAGTGGGTTTTGCTCCTCCACCCCCGTCTTCTTGTCCTTTATCCCGTATGCTCCTCCTCCAATTACTTCCGTGACGATATAGGGACCAAGCCATGGTGACTCGAGTTTTTCATGACTTTTTTGCGTGAGCCGAAGAACTAAGTCCCCCACTTGAAAAGATCTTGGCCGCAAACGTCGACCGTGGTAATTCTTCAAGTCCCGTTGATATTTGGTGACCCTTGATAATACTTCGTCTCGAGCTTCGTCGAGTGCGTCTACATCGTCTTCCAATGCTGTCCTTGAAGCTTCTTCATCATATGCCGTGACTCTAGGGGAGTCGTGCTCTATTTCTATTGGAAGTACCGCCTCCGCGCCATGGACCGAAAAACGGTGTTTCTTGTGTCGCCGTATTTGGTGTTGTTCGGATGCTCCACAACACACTTGGTAGTTCTTCAGTGCCAGGTATGTCGAGCTTTTTCTAGTGGTCCCAACAGACGTTTCTTGATGCCATTGCGTATAATGCCATTGGCTTTCTCGACCTGCCCGTTGGTTTGAGGATGTGCAACCGACGCAAAGTGCAGCTTGATACCCACTTCTTTGCAGTAATCTTTGAATTCGTTGGATGTAAAGTTACCGCCATTGTCCGTGACGATGCTATGAGGCACTCCAAATCTGAAGACGAGGCCTTTTATGAATTTTATCGCGGATGCTCCATCTCGGCGAATTTATCGGCTTCGCTTCTATCCACTTTGTAAATTTGTCGACAGCCTACTAGCATGTATTCCTTTCCTCCCGGCCATGATTTGTGTAACTTGCCCACCATATCGAGTCCCCATTGTGCAAAGGGCCACGACAAAGGTATTGGTGCTAGTTCTCGCTGCCGGAGAGTGAGGTTTTGCGGCGAACCTTTGACACGCATCGCAAGTCCTTACTATTTCTTTGGCGTCCTCGATTGCCGTCAACCAAGCAGAATCCTGCCCGAAAACCTTGGCTGCGATGGCTCGACTACTCGCGTGGTGGCCGCATATTCCTTCGTGCACATCCTTCAAAATTACTCTTCCTTCTTCGGGTGTTACACACCTTTGCGTAACACCTGAAATACTTCGCTTGTATAGTTCTCCTTTGATCACCGTGAAGGCTTTAGACCGTCGAATTACTCGCCTTGCTTCAACCGGATCGTCGGGTATTTCTTTCCCGAGGATGTATGATACATATGCTTGCATCCAAGGAACCCGTACCATCATCACAAGCTCTTGTTCATCTTCATCCTCCGTGGTTTCGCGAGGGGTGTCGAAGTTTTTTCTTTTTTCTCGCACCTTTTTTGGCTTTGTAGATCTCTCCGATATTTCTTCCCAAAACACTCCCGGCGGGACCGGGAGGCACCGCGACCCGATGTTTGCGAGGACGTCGGCTTCATCGTTGCTCAACCTACTGATGTGATTTACTTCGCATCCATCGAATAGCTTCTCGAGTTCATTGTACACCTCCTTGTATGCTATCATGCTATCATTGACTGCATCACATTGGTTCATAACTTGCCGGGCCACCAATTGTGAGTCGCCAAAGATTTTTAGTCGAGTTGCACCGCATGCTTTCGCCATCCTCATCCCGTGTATGAGGGCTTCATATTCTGCTTCATTGTTAGATGCGTTAGGGAACGTCATCCGAAGGATATACTTCAATTTGTCGCCTTCATGTGATATAAGTATGACTCCCGCTCCAGCTCCTTCTACTCTTTTGGACCCGTCAAAATTCATGGTCCAGGTTCTCGACAGTGTCCGGGGTCCCGTGTTTTGCAGCCTCCATCCACTCGCGATGAAGTCCGGCAAAACTTGCGACTTGATTGCTTTTCTTTTTTCATACGTGATGTCCCGAGGGGAAAGTTCTATTCCCCAAAGGGAGACACGACCCGTAGCTTCCGGATTGTTCAAGATATTTGACAAAGGAGCCTCATTGACCACTATGATCGGGTGTGCCGAAAAATAGTGGCGCAATTTTCGTGCTGTTGTGAACACTCCGTATGCTAGCTTCTGGTACTGAGGATACCTTTGTTTTGACGGCGATAAAACTTCGCTGACGAAGTAAACGGCCTCTCGTACTCCGTGGAGTTTTCCTTCTTCTTCTCTTTCGACAACCAGCGCCGTGCTCACCACTTGGGGCGTGGCTGCGATATATAACAGGAGAGGTTCCTTTTCCTTCGGTGCCACCAAGATTGGTGGTGTCGAGATTTTGCGCTTCAAATCTTCGAAAGCTCGTCGGCTTCTTCGTTCCACCGGAATTTGTCTCCTTGTTTTATCAAAGCGTAAAATGGTAACGCTTTTTCTCCTAGCCCGGCGACGAATCTGCTCAAAGCCGCGACTCGCCCAGCTAACCGTTGTATCTCTTTCAACTTTGTTGGCTTTCTCATTGTTACAATAGCTTGTATTTTATCGGGATTTGCTTCAATCCCTCTTGCCGAGACTAGAAACCCCAAGAGTTCTCCTCGCCGGGACACCAAAGGAACACTTCGTCGGGTTCAACTTCGTGCAGTAACTTGTTGAGGTTGTCGAACGTTTCCTTGAGGTCCTCTATCAGCGTTGATCCTTCTTTTGATGTGATGACGACGTCGTCGATGTATACTTGCACGTTTTTCCCAATCTGTGTCGCCAAGCACTTTTGCATCATCCTCTGATATGTTGCTCCCGCGTTTTTTAGACCAAAGGGCATTGTTCTGTAACAAAACACGCCATAAGGTGTAATGAACGCGGTCTTTACTTCATCTTCTTCTTTTAACCTGATCTGGTTGTAACCATAATACGCGTCCAGGAAGGAAAGACGTTCGCATCCAGCCGTGGAGTCGATAATTTGATCGATCCTCGGGAGGGGGAAGTGATCCTTTGGACAATGTTTGTTGAGACACGTAAAGTCGACGCACATGCGAAGGACCTTAGTGTTTTTCTTTGGCACCATCACGGGATTTGCTACCCATGTGGCTTCGTGAATATCTCTTTGATGAAACCAGCTTCTTGTAGTCGATTGATTTCTGACAAAGATAGCTTTGCGGTTTGGTTCCGAAAAACGCCGCAAAGGTTGTTTGATTGGTCTCGCCGATGGATCCAAATTTAGGTGGTGCTCGGCAAGTTCCCCGGGTACTCCCGGCATGTCAGCTGGACACCATGCGAAGATTTTCCAGTTCTCACGGAGGAACTCGACGAGCGCGCTTTCCTATGCGATATCCATGTTGTTTGCAATGGATGTCGTCTTTTTGGGTCCGTCGGGTGAATCCGCACCTCCTTAGAATTTTTCTCTCGTGTTGAAAGTTGATTCTTTATTTGGCCTTCCAACGTCAGGCAGCACGTCGTAATCAGTCATGCTTTTCGACGCCAAATACTCAGCCTTGCATCCCGAAAGTTTCGATAACCGATGGAAATCCTTGTCGCACTTATCCGCTAAGGCGAAGCTCCCTTGACCGTGATTGGTCCCTTGGGTCCAGTGCAATCTCCACAACAGGTATGTATAGTGTGGTACTGCCATAAATCTAGCATATGCTGGTCGTCCCAACAAAGCGTGGTACCGCGATGGAAAATCCACGACTTCAAACTCCAGCTTTCGATTCTATAATTTTCTCGGGTTCCAAACCGAACGTCGAGGTTGATCTTTCCCAATGGGTAACTTGGTTTCTCCGGTGTGATGCCGTGGAACCTTGTGTCCGTTGGCTTCAAGTTTGCTAAGGATATGTTCATCTTCCTCAATGTATCCGCATACATAAGGTTTAAGCCGCTGCCACCATCTATGAATACTCGAGAAACATCAAAGCCCGCAATAACCGCCGGCGAATAAGTGCCGACCGCCCCGGTCGAGGAACTTGCCGCGGGTGATCCGCTATGGTGAAGCCGATGTCTTGCCCCGACCAATTGAGGTACTCAACCGTTGGTGGAGGCATTTTCTCCGCCATGAACACCTGTCTCGAGATTACTTTTTGAGTTCTGTTGGACGGCCTTCCCTTCGAATCATCGACACCGCTCCGTTTGAGTTAGGATCAACATAAGGTGGTGGTGGAGGTGCTGCCGCTATTCCGAGCCGATGCCGATTGTCGTCCGTAATCGCGGGAGGTGGCGGTAGGTGAACTTCGCTCCCGGGCTCCCGAGGGTTTCTCTCGTGCCGCTCGAGCGTGAGCGTTTTCTCGCGTATCCGAACATTGCCCGAAAATTTCGACAGCCTTTCCGCAGTGCCCCGACCGTCTTTTCCCGTTGCCGTCGAGGAAGAAGTGCATCCGGCACGGTCCGTTCAGCATTTCTTCTGGGGACACGAAAGGTCTTGGAAACCTCGGCCCACTATTTTGTCCGTTGCGGGAGTCGTCCCTATTATCGCTTCGCTGCTCATTGCTTCTCCGATAATCATCTCTCGTTGTTTCCTCCCGTGTTTGCCCGAAATCCCGCCGAAATTTGCCCCGGGGCATCATAGTTTGGATACCGCCGAGGAAATCGTCGCCTCGATTGATAATTTCGACCACGGTCCTCCTCCGGCGACCCGTGTCGTTTATTGTGGACAGCGTCTTCTCCGTCTGCCCATCTATTTGCTATCTCCATCAACGCGGATACCGTTTTTGGATTGGTTCTTCCCAAGTCCTCGACAAAATCTCCACGCCTAATTCCCGCGACAAACGCATCTATTGCTCTCTCGTCCGATATATTTTCTCGCCGAGTTTTTTATGATGTTCCACCTTTGGATGTATTTTCTCATTGACTCATCCGGCTTTTGTCGACACGCTCTCAGCTCTTCTAACGACGCAGGTTTTTTGCACGTGGACCTGAAGTTCTTGACGAATACGTCCTCGAAACTTTCCCACCTGCCGATGGATCCCGGCGGAAGTTTTTTGATCCAAGATCGTGCGGCTCCACTTAAGTGCACCCGAATACTTTGCATGGCTGTTGCTCTAGTTCCTCCAGCTAACTTCACCGTCTCGAGGTAATCAATTAGCCGCTCCTCCGGATCTTGCAGGCCGTCGAACTTTTTGAAGTGATCGGGCAACTTAAATCCCGACGGGACTCGAGTTTTTCGTACTCTCCTTGTGAAGCACGGCAAGCCGCACATATCCTCGTCGTTAAGCTCCGGGGATTGCCGATGATCCCTTCTGCTTTGTCTCGCTCTATCGACCCTTGCTTGTGCTCCCGTGTCTCTTGCTCCGCTTGGTCCTTCGAGAACCGCCGCCGTTGCCGCCGCAGTCGTGGACTATTTTGCCTTGCCGCTCCTTCGGGAGGCGTTGCTACGAACGCTGTCCCCATAGCTCCAACCCTCGCTAACGCCATATTGTATAATGTTTCCCTTGGATCTCCCGGGGGTGGCCTCGGATGCGAGGATGTAAGCTTGTGTCGCCATATACCCAGCTTTCCGGTGTCTTAGGGATAATATTTCCTCTTGTATCTATCGACATAAAGGACATGTCGAGGTTTTGAACCAAGTGCTCTCTTTCTCGCTTCGGGTATGTGTTGTAACCTTGATCTTCCTCTCGTTCCGAGCCTCCCCGTGGCTATCACCCGAAACTCTAGATTGTCCACTTAGATCTGCCCTTCTCCCCGCCGGATGCGTAAGCTGCCTCCTTTCTCCCGTTCAACTCAGCCGTCTCGTTTTTCTATTTCTCGGCAGTTCGTGCGAGCCTATATTGATAAGCTTGCAGCTTCTTGAGCTGTAGCCGTTGTCGTCATTGGCTCCGAACCATCTAGGGCTTTTGCCGCTCTATCCCAGTGCTGCTCGTGGAAGTTGAACTCGACACGTGGTGTGGGCCCGACATATTTAGTGCCCATACCTCTCCTTAGATCCGAGGGATCGACAAAAGGATTACCCAAATCGTCGAAAGCCTCCGATGTTTCCTCTTGATTGTCGATAGCATAAATCTGATGATATTTTGTACTCCGATCTATGTTGGGTTTGGTGACATCATTGTTGAGATTGATGAAGACCTTGCCCACGGTGATAGATTTGTCGATGAAGTCGTAACTCGTCGACATCGCTTGAGCCATCGCTTATATATGAGTCCGCAGATGACTCAAACGATGTGTTGCCGAAGATCTTGGCGAGTTTCTCTCTTGCTCGATGCTGACGTAACGTGTTGCCGAAGTTTCTTCTTCTGACTCACTTGACGATGCATAGCTTGAAAAATCAGAATCGACCGCCGACGATCCCTACGAAATCGGAATTTCGACACGATACGATCCTTCCTTCTCGACGCGAAAGTGAAACCTTCCGAACGTCATCTCCAAGGGCTCCGCCAGATACGCATATGCATCCAAACGGGAGGGTGGGTGAGGAACAAAATCAACAAGACCAAGCAGCGATCCGTTTACCTCGATCCATAGTGTTGCTTCCGGTTGACGATGTCGAAGATCTTGAACGTGCCATCGAGATCGATCCTTACGCCTCTAATTCCCACAGTACGGCGCCAATTGACAAGGGATTAACTTGTCAATGCCTATGGATTGTAGGCTAGGGTTTAGTTAGAAGTAGAGGGCAAGTAGATCTCGAAGGTTTCAGCCGAAAAGTACTCGACGATTATGAAAACTAGGGTTTGCGTACAATGATTCGATGATCTCCTCGTCCCTCGACTCCCCTTTATATAAGAGGTGGAGCCGAGGGTTTCGTTTTGTACAAGTTACGTAGTCCGGGACGGTTTCTAACTCATCCCGCCAGATTTACAAACAACACTTCCTATTACAATTCTACTTTCCTTAATATATCTTGGGCTCTCGAACCTTCTTATTCTTCGGGTAGTGGGCCTTCGTTAAACCCCGGGTACTATCTTTGGCAGGCCCATTTGGGATGCCTATGTCACCCGGTAGCATTGTAGTGATACTCGTAGCACCAAGGCCACACCAAGCAGCACCGTCACGCTCCATTCGAAGAACCACTACACAAGATATGCAGCTCCGACTCAGAACGAGTTTTCCTAGTTGATCGCTTAAACCAAGTAAGTTGGGCCAGACCGCGAGCTAGGTGGGATGGCCATGTGACCTTGTTGACCGGTCAAACCAAAACATTCGGCCTGATCCGTGTACTTAGTGGGCCGGCTCGTGTAGATGTTTGACCGATCAAACAAAGACATTCAACCCGACCCGCACTCTAAATGGGCCGGCCCATTTAGCATTTGGTCGGTTAAATCAAGAAATTCGGTCCAGCTAATTTTAATTGTGTCGGTCTATTTTACAAATTGAGTGGTCAAGCCAAGACATCCGGTATGCCCGCGCACTTAATGGATCAACCTAGTTATTTAGTGGACTGGTCAAACCAAGTCAGTTGCCCCGGTCCAATTTCTAATTGGGTCGACCCAGTCTTCTTTGTTGGGCTGGCCTGTGATACGTTGCAAATGTATCTATAATTTTTGATGCTCCATGCTTGTTTTACACCAATTGCTATATGTTTTGTTTACACTTCGTCACACTTTTATGTATTTTCTGGAACTAACCTATTGACAAGATGTCACGGTGTCACTTCCCTATTTCTGATGTTTTGTATTTCAGAAAAGTTGTACAGGAAATATTCTCGAAATTGGACGAAACAAAAGCCAAACCTCCTATTTTTCCCGGGACGAAGACGGAGTGTAGAGCAGAGACGGAGGAGGGCCAGAGAGGGGCCACACCATGCCTTGGCGCGGCCCAGGCCATGGGTGCTCCATGCGATGGTGTGGGCCCCCCTGGCATCCACCGACCTCGCCCTTCCGCCTATAAGAGGCCTCCTGACGCGAAAACCCTAAATCAACCAGCCTCCATCCATGAAAAGTTCCGTAGCTCCGCCGTCGTCGCAGACAAGTTTCGGAGGACAAAAGCCTCTGTTCCGGCACCCTGTCGGGACGGGAAATTGCCCCCTGAGCCATCTCCATCGACTCCACCGCCATCTTCATCGCCGTTGCTGACTCGCATGATGAGGTGTGAGTAGTTCTCCCCCAAGGCTGAGGGCTTTACCGGTAGCTATGTGGTCTATCTCTCTCCTATGATATGATCTTTATGCGATCGTGAGCTTTATAATCTAGTTGAATAAGTAGATATTATTTTTCAACTATTATGCTACTCAAGTGATTTTATTATGTGATCTCCGGGGACACCTTGTCCCACGGTGTGAAGGTGATAGTGTGCATACCGTGTGTGTCTCAATACTTATGAATTGTGGTGTCTTGTTAGTACTATCCTTGTATGCTCAAAGTGATAGCGTGGGACGTTCATAGATCGGGAACGCGAACTTTAAGGAGTGCTTATACAACACTACGCGGTGAATTTGTCTTTGTTATCCAACCGGAGAGTGGTTCAGAGTAGCATGTGTGAAGAGATAATATTTACGTATTCAATTATGATATCATTGTTGAGAGTGTCCACTAGTGAAAGTACGATCCTTAGGCCTTATTTCCAAGCATTGAAACACCGTTTACAACCATTTCTGCTACATGTTTTCCTGCTGTCATTTTTATTTCAGCTTGCACTTACTACTCATAATCATCCATATTACTTGTATTTTACTATCTTTTCGTCGAACTAGTGCACCTATATACCCGACAAATGTATTGGGTCTGTTGGGGATACAAGAGACTTCTTGTATCGTAATTGCAGGGTTGCTTTAGAGGGATATCTTTGACATCTACCTCCCTGAGTTGGATAAACCTTGGGTGATCCACTTAAGAGAAACTTGTTGTTGTTTTACAAACCTCTGCACTTGGAGGTCCAACACTGTCTACTAGAATAGAAGCGTGCATAGACATCAACCTGCTTAAGTCGTAGCATGTCTTACGTGGATATTCACCGAGTTAATGATGTCACCATCCAATTAACAGCGTCTACCACGTGTCAGCAGTCAACGGGCTCCCCCAAACTCTTTTGCCACACATCGATTTTTCGTGGACGAAGACACGTCGATTGGAAAATCCGTGGTGGATCCTTAAGTAACGCGATATGCACCACAAAACCTGTTTCGTCGCCTTAGACTCATTAGCGACGAAAAACACCCCTTAACATGAGCAAGATTTTTTCGGATATACAACATGTACATACATAATTGACATCTAAACAATATCAGTGTACACATTATCAAGACTTTAGCAGTTAATCAAGAAAATACTACACATTAACACTAGCATAACACTGACATACATGAACAACTAAGCAAAACCTGCTAGGCGGCCAAAAATCTTTGATCTACCGCTACATCATGCACACCATTCACTATTGGCAAGCATTATGAGCCATACAACCACAGATCTTGTGCATCTTCTACTCGGATCTACCATTTTCTCAATCATGTTAGCTACGAATTGGCGAGAGGTGACCAATATTTTCCCGTCGTTATTTTGGGGACGCACGTGAGTTCGCACCATCTCCGCTCTCGCATGAGAGTGGCACAAACTTTCCCCCTTTTTGGCCACTCGGATCTTGGCTCACTGGAAACCGTCAATTCCGGCGTTCCTCCACGTGCTGGCAAAAAAGTGCTTTAAGAAGCGTGCAAGTTGAGATTGAGAGATGGGCTAGGAAACCAAACACCTGTTTTTTTGGCCCGATGGATACGAGAAAAGTCTCCACAAGTCACCATTCACGCCTTTTAAGCCCTAAACTCATTAAGGCTGGATGAATTAAACCTTGAACTTGAAATCCTTGTTGCTAGCACCTTAAATAACTAATCACGGTCTAAATAGAATCCACACCTGTTTTTGAGCGCAGGAAAAATCCCAGATCGGCAGTGTGAGAGTCTACATCGGCCCACATGTCTTATCTATCTTCTACCTCTATCAGATCTCCCCGTTTTGTTTCCTTGCTCTACCTTCACTCTTGGTTTCTTCATTGATGGTCTCGCGTAGACCATCACGCTGACCCATCACTCTTGGTTTCTCCTACCTAGCAAGCTCCACTTGTCAATAGAAGCATGCGGTGGCTAGCGCACATAGCAGCATCTAAAACAGCATGCAGCAAGTGCGCACAACACGATAGTGAACATGCGGCTTCCAGTGAGCTCGCACATCAGAAGCTAGAATGCGGTCGGAGACGCTGGTGAAGACGGGTGTGGCGACATCGAGCGCGCACAACAGGGTGTGGATGACGGGGAAGATGGGCGCGGCGACGCCTAGCGTGAAGAAGATGGCGTCCGTGTTCTGACCCGTGCGGAAAGCCCTGTCGAGGAGACTGAGGACTAGCATCCCGCCGAAGGCACCCACGCAAAGGTGTCCCGATCCGTTAGGGCGCACCATGCAGCGCTCCGCTCGCGTGCCCTGGCATGTCCCGTACATCGCTCCGATTGATTCGGGGATGAATAGGGGAAAGAAATTTGAGGAAGGAGATGGATATGACGCATGGGCCCTACTGTCAGCATGCAATCCCGTCTAAGATTGTTGCTTTTTCGGTGTACCAAATAACTCGAGGGTTCAGTTTAGACCAAATTCAAAACTTAAAGAGGGCAAATGACATGAATTTTGAGTTTCAGATTCATTTTATCCAACATCTACAAGTTTAGAGTTAAAATAAAAAATTTACTTTTTCAAAGGTGGGCACCGGCACAGTGGCTTGCACGGGGCTGGGTCGGAGTGGCGAGAGGTGGACGCCTCGCACGCCGGGCTGGGGGTCAAAAGGGATCATCTCGGGGCCTGTCCGGCCCGTCCCAGGTGCGCTGTGTTGTGGCTGTGGCGGAAGCAGTGAAAGCCGAAAATTTCACCAGAAAAAAGTTACGCGAGCAACGTGTGGAGTGGTGGCACTAGCGTGCCGGCGATGATGGCTCTTTTGTTAGTCACAAGACATGATGTCTCTTTTTTGCACGCACGGGCCATGTAATGATGTCACTGACATCTTTGTCCCTTTTTATGTGAAACATGAGCAGTTTGGTTTGATAACCGTGTTAAGAGCATCTCCAGTCGCGTCCCCCAAACCGTCCCCCAAAGGGATTTGGGGCGCGCCGAACAAAAAAAGCGTTCCAGCCGCGTCCCCCAAAGCCCTTTTTTGTCCGGCGCGGCCCGATACGGTGTCCGGCGTCCCGAGCCCGTCCCCGTCCCACAGGGGACGCTCCGGGGACGCCGGACACTACGCGAGCGAGGCCAACCGACGCGGGGCCGACCCGTCGGCGGCACGGTTAATTTTAACCTAACCGTCGCCTACCTCGCGACGAGGGGTTATTCGCGCGCGGCGGCATCTTTGCCTTAATGGCGACGGAGGGGCGGGCGAGACGTCTCGTCGGTCGTTGCGCGGCCTCCACGCGTCGCCGGCGTTCGCACGCCACCGCCCGTTCCCGCGCGATCTTCCCGCCTCTTCTCGTCCGTTCCCGCGCTTTCTTCCCGACGCCGGCGTCTATAAAGGTCTCCCGGCTCATCAATGGTAGCCACCACACCCCGCCGGCAACAAACACGGCCCTCGTCGCTCCACGGCCGTCTCCTCCATCACCGGTGGCAATGGCGAACCGCCCGGCGATGGCCACTTCCCTCCACCGCCGTCTCCTCCATTGACGAGCCGGCGGCGGCGTGCGGCACTCGAGGAGGCACTCGAGGAGGAGGCCCGCCGGCGGCGTGAGGCGCAGCGAGCGGCGAATCTAGCGGCGTTCTCCGCCTCGCCTCCGCAGCGAGGAGGCCGCGGCGGCGCAGCGTGGCGAGGGAGCAACGGTGCGACACCGTTGCGGCGTTCGACGCCTCGACGGGACAAGAGGCGCGGCGGCGCCGGTACGGGAGGAGATGGAGCGGCGATGGGCCGACGAGCGCCGGCGCCAGCGCGATGAGCGACGGGCGCTGTTCCGTGAACGGCGTGACTCGATCGAGCGCCGGCGGCGTGAGTCGATCGAGCTCCAGCGGCGGGCGACGGCGGAGGAGCGTCGACAGCGGGAGTCGGCGCTACGGCGCTATGGGGAGGCGGGCGGAGCGATTGGCGGCGGCCGACGCGTTTGCGGCGGCGATGATGGAGGCGCCAACGGATGTGGAGGAGGAGGCGCCAATGGAGGAGGAGGCCGAGGCGGAGGAGACCGAGGTGGAGGACGACGATGACGACGAGTTCGGCCGGTCCGACGACGACGCCCGCACCCGGACGAGACGGCCGATCGACAACGCGCCCTCGTCGAGTCCTTCGAGTCGGAGAAGAAGCTCCGGGACGACGCCCGTGCCCGCGAAGAGGCGCGGATTCGTCGCGCCGTCGAGCTCTCCCTCCGGGCGGCCCGGCGAGGGAGGGCGGAGGAGGACTATCGGCGGGAGCGGCACCGTCTGGCCACCGCCGAACGCAAGGAGAGGAGGCGCGCGCAGGAGCTGCGGCGTAGGGGAGGCGACGATGGGGCGGGGCCGTCGAACGCGCCGCCGGGCGGTCAGTAGTCTAGGTTTAGATGAAATCTAACCGTTTTCATTCAAACTTTGTAATATATAATCAAAATTGAATGAAAACCTTTATTTTCGTGCACAAATATTCATTTGGGGGCGGCGTTTGGGGGACGCGGCTGGGGAGCGACGTCCCCCAAACGCGGCACGAACAAAACACGTCCCCCAAACGCTCGATCCGGCGCGGTTTGGGGGAGGTTTGGGGGACGCGACTGGAGATGTTCTAACCTTGCTCTCAATGGTGTTTTCAGTACTACTGCAAGAGATGGAGACTGCTCCACTACAGTGCGAGCAACGGAGAAAGCAATACAGGCTGGCAAATCTTGCCTGGTTCTGCAGCGTTGCTTGGGCGCAAGAGAAAAACCTGCCATTATAACCGGTAAGCAAAGATTGTGCTGATACTTTACTCGAGAACAATTTCCTTGATAAAATGCTTACTTGCTTGTTCAACAGATAAGTGTGAGTGCATGATTAATGGCGGAAGTTTATTTGCTAAAAAATGGTGGAAGTTGAATTTTCTCAAAAATAATAGTGGAGGTTGAATTAGACAAAAACCACTAAAATTGTATACAGTTTTCTCGAAAATAATAGTGGAGGCGTAGCATCTTTGTCCTTTTTTTAGAACGACGAAGCATCTTTGCATGCAACTGCAAGCTACTACTATTTCAGCCTCGAACGTGTCAGTAGGTCCAAATCGACTTATACTGGGCCACATGAATTGGCCCATATTATCAACCTCCACTAGACTTCTAATCTAGAATGAGGAGTAAAGTCTGTTTTAAACCTTTAACTCATGTAGGGTGTGCAGATCAAACCTTGAACTTCTAATCCCAGTAATCACCACCCTAGACTTCTCAATCCCGGTCAATCTAGACCCTGATCCAGTTTAGACTAGTTTGGCGCAACGATCCCGACCTGGATTAATCCTTACACTGGATGACAAAGATGGCCTCCATGTCAGCACCGCGGCGCAGCGGGTGTCAGCACTGCGGCGGACGTCCTGATCACCCCGCACATCATAGCCTCCCTGGGTACGTTGAGCTCGCGCATCTTGTCGACCCATTCGATGAAGATGGCGCCCATATGCTCATGTGGAGATGCGGCTCGATGTGGCAGTGGAACGCCGGGGCGTCGGTGTTGTCCACCACGAACCGCAGCGCCGTCCACCGGTGCCGGAACACCACCGCCGTGTTCCGCAGCGGCAGGTCCTCCTCCGTGTTGAACCTCGCCAAGTCCTTCCCGGCGTTGTAACGCCCATTGCCGTTGCCGAGCACCCAGAAGTCGTGCCCGTGCAGGTATCACGGGTGCGTCTCGCTCGACTTCTCCTTCATCATGTCCCCGTTATGCAGCACCACATCCACCGGCGCGCCGTGCGGCAGCTCGTACACCCGGTCGCGCAGCGTTGCCGCGTACCCCTTTCTCCCCCGGCGGCCGGCTCACGTTGTAACCCTCGGGGACTCGAGAGCCCGTCCGGCGCCTCGCCCGCCGCATCGAAGACGCTGCCCTGGAGGCCGTAGAAGTAAGCACCCAGGTACGGGGTGGCCAGCAGCGTCAGGGAGACGTTGTTGATCGCCCACCTCACGTGCCCGCCCACCATCGTGTTCAGCATCACGATCATCCGGTTCAGCGCCGCCGACGTCGCCGGACGTGTCCTTGTGGTGGCGTTCCTCAGGGCTTGGATCCTGTAGGTGAAGCTCTTGCTGCGCTCGATGTCGTCAGTCGTCCCACGCCGGAGCCTCCGGCGGCGCGCTGCCCGGCCAGTCGAACTTGTTGTGGGTGTATCTCAGGACGCGGTGGCCGGCGGCGTCTTGGGGTGCCGGTGTGCCGCCCTCTCACGCCCACGGAGATCCAGAAAGCTCCCGGCCTGTAGAAGTTCGGCGTATGGTTGGTCGTGAGCAGGGCGGAGTAGCTCTCGCCGGAGTAGATGTCGATGTCAGTCACCTTGAACGGCTCCACCGGGTTGCCGTCCGCCTCCACCACCGTCAGCTCGTGCTGCAAAACCACCCCGGCCACCGTGTCAGCAGCCAGTGAATGAGTGTCACTCGCTGAATAGTAACAACAATAATTTCCAAGCACTGAAGAGTGAGAGCAAGTAATTTCTTTGTAGCTAGTTAGCTTACCCGGTGTGACAAACTAGTCCAAGTTGATAGAGGGTTGAGCTTAGCCGGGATTGCTAACTACAGGGTGCTGATTTCCAGGATAAGGAGTACAGGGTTTAATTTAGACACTTTAAGGTTTAAAATAGACTTTACTCTTCGTAATTCTACCCACGAAGCCCCCGTTCGTAATTCGGGCGCACCTATGCTGGCAAAACCTATTCATCGCCTCTTGGCGTCTGTTAATAGGCATCGCTTTGGAGCAAACGTTTTTGGGCCGCGCCCCGTTAAACAGATCCGGTGTATTGTTTCGGTTTTCTGGTTTTACGAATATTCTATAAGGTTCCAATCCGAATTTGTTCGGTTTTTGACCAGTTTTCGGCTGGTTATTAAACATTGCTCATTTAAAAATTTACAAATTCAAATTTTGCTCAGATTTGAAATTTGTTCAAAATCATATTTTGCTTAGATTCGAAATTTTTCCAAAAATATTTTTTTGCTCAGATTCAACAAAAATTTCAAAATCAAATTTAGCTTAGATTTGAAATTTTGTTTTGAAAAAAGTTTCTCCGTTCAAAATTTGTTTTAATATGAACAAAATTTGTTTTTGTATTTTTCGAATCCAAGCAGAAAATGATTTTGAAAAAATTTCGAATCTGAGAAAAATTTCAAATTCCTCAAAAAAATATTTTGAAAAATATCAAATTTGAGCAAATTTTGATTTTGAACAAAATTTGAATATGAGCAAAAATTAATTTTGAAAAAAGAAATCGAATCTTACACGATTCGACAACCTTTTTTTGTATTTTTCGAATTTGAGCAAAATTTCAAATCTGAGCAAAATTTCAAATTCCTAATCTGAGCAAAAAATATATTTGAACAAATTTAAAATTTGAGCAAATTTTGATCTTGAATAAAATTAGAATATGAGCAAAAATTAATTTTGAACAAAATTCGAATCTAAGCAAAACATAATTTTTAACAAATTTTGAATCTAAGCAAAATTGAAATTTGAATAATTTTTTTAAAAATAAGCAATTTTTAAAACCGAACAAATTCAGACTAGAACCTTCTAGAATATTCATAAAACCGAAAAACTCCAAAATAATACACCACCTCGGTTTATAATGTGCCGCCACCCAAAAACGTTTTCTCCTAAGCGATGTCTATTAGAGCATCTTTAGTCGCGTCCCCCAAACCGTCCCGAAAAGCGAATTGGGGCGCGCCGGACAAAAAAACGTTCCCAGCTGCGTCCCCCAAAGCCACTTTTTGTCCGGCGCGTCCCGAGCCCGTCCCCGCCACATAGGGGAGGCACCGGGGACGCCGGACACACCGAAAAGCGACGCGGGGAGTGGCGGGGCCGATCCGTCAGTGACACATTGAATTTTAACCTAACCGTCGCCTACCTCGTGACGGAAGTTATTGGCGCGCAGCGACGGTGCACTTCTCACAGAGGCGCAGCGAAGCGTCTCGTCGCGCCTAGCTCTGCATGCCAGCGTTAATGAGCGCCACCGATCCCCGCCTCCCTCCGGCCTATAATAAGGGCCGCTTCTCATCGTCCCTCTCACACACAAACCCTATCGCCTCTCTCCCCAAGCCTAGCCGCCACCATCTCAAGAGTCGACGCCATGGCTGGTAGAGGCGGAGGCCAAGCCCGCAGCCGTGGTCGTGGCCGCGACAGAGCTGCACGCTCGCCGTCGCCTGCGACGCCGTCGTCGTCCTCATCGTCGGACATTCAGGACGAGGAGGGGCCCATGCTGTTCGAGTTCATCGTCGTCCTCAAGGGCAACCCACACGGCATCCAAAGGCTGCCGGACACCTTCGCCGACTTCGTCGCCGGTGACGAGCGCCCGCGCTCGCTGCATCTGTGGGAGGATGACTGCGGCTGGTACCGGTGGATCGTCAACGTGACCTATGACGCGCGCGGCAAGATGTACCTCCACATCGGCTGGGAGAAGTTCGCGCGCTACCACCGCCTCGAAGCCGGCTTCGTGCTCGTGTTCTTCTACTTTGGCGACAGGGACATGAGCGTCAAGGTGTTCGACGAGACGCGTTGCCGCCGGAACTACCACGGCGACAACACCGACGAGGACGACGACTGAAGAGTGTTATTTCTTCGCAGCGAATATATGCACGCAGGTTTCTGGATGTTCTTCCTTGGAAGAACCAACAGGGGCACCCTCACCAACTGGATTTTCCAGTTTGGGTGACTATGTGTGCCCTTGAGTGTTCTTTCTTGGCAGCGAACACACGAAACCTTTGATGCCCGGTCTAGTTAGGTTTAATTCTTTTGCAATATTTTATATTTGTGTCAATCATGGTTCAAACTATGTATTAGTTTGTGGAAAACCATGTTCCAAATTATGTCTTCGTGTAAACCACGTTCCCAATTATGTATTAGTTTGTGGAATAGTTCTTCTCTTTATTGAAATAAAAATGTAAAAACCAAAAAAAAGTATTTTAATGTTTGGGGACGGCGTTTGGGGGACGCGGCTGGGAGCGACGTCACCTAAACGTGACACGAAAGAAACACGTCCCCAATCGCTTAATCCGATACCGTTTAGAGAACGGTTTGGAAGTCTGGAGATACTCTTAACCATGCCAATAGGGGGCTGCCCTAGCTAGCTCGAGCGCCAGGAGCTTAGGGAGCGATCAGTTTCCGACAACCCAAATTTGGAAGAAAACGTGTTTTCTCTTTCCTGGTAAGTTACGTGACGGAATTTATTAGCACGTTGTGGACCACGTGCAGGTTAGACGTCTGCATGCATGTAAAAAGAACAAATCTGATGGCGTAAGCGAGAATCTTTTCAAATTCGAAAATTCAAAACGTTTTATCTCACAAACGACAACTCCGATTTAAAATCTGTTTTCACCTATGAGTCTGTCTCGACGAGATCTTCAAAACTAGCACCCATGTTAATATGTTTCGAGAAACTTTTTTTCGGGCTACAAGTTATCAACCCTTTCTATTTGAATAATCAACCCTCCGTACTTGAGTGATCAACGGTAAACGTATAAAATTATCAACCTGATCCAGGCTACTGAGGAAAAGTTCTGCATTCATGCACAAAGAGACGAATTTGCTGATGTCAGCGAAATCTTTTCCAAATTTGAAAATTCAAAACATTTTAACTTTCAAACGACAACTTCAAATTAAGATTCGCTTTCACCAATAAAATCCGTCTCGACGAGATCTTCAAAACTAGCACCCATGTTAATATGTTTCGACAAACTTTTTTTTGGCTAAAAGTTATCAAGCCTCTCTGTTGGGGGGATGACCCCCGGTATGCCAAAGGCATGCCAAACCGGATGGTTTGAGCCATCAAGATACCAGTTTAATGTTCGTACCGGAACGTAAAGATAGGAATTAGGCAAAGTGAGGCTAAGCCGGTATCTCCAAGAGGGGTATGCCGGAACCGGATAAGAAGATACCGGGCTACCGGAAGGAAGAGCATGTCGGCGGGACTGGTCAAAGATTCTCTCCAGAGCTAGAAGACAAGGATGAGCTAAGCAAAGTAACTTTAAACGAAGGGCTGACGATAAAGAGAAGGATGACGGTCAAAGAAGCCGGAGGACGTCAGCATCCTTGATTAAAGAAGACTCCGGTGTCATCTATGATTAAAGTAGCTTTATAAAGTAGTTTGTCTAGTCAAAGATGCCATTAGGGTTTCTTGCCCTGTAAGCCACCCTCTCCCCTATATAAGGAGAGGGGGCAGCCCTTCTTACGGGCAGACGCACGAAGAGACCTAGGGTTAGAAGAACACTTGTACTGAGAACTTGTAATCTGTTGAGATCAATAGAGAAGATGATCTAGAGCGAGTTCTTCCTTATGTCTTTCTTCTTCAACCTCTAGCCTTGGCTAAGTTCTTGAGGAAACCATCCGGAAGTTCATCCCATCTAATCATAAACCCTCCCCCGAATCCTCTTGCGTCCATTCGGCCACAACCTAAGCCATCCTATGGCATCTGTTTGTTCACCACGACGATAGTTGGCGCCCACCGTGGGGCCTGAAGTGGCGCTTGCTGGAGTACATATTCGGGCGGGCATCCTCGAGGTCGCCGACGAGCGGACAGTGTCTGCGCTCGTCCAGCGCTTCTACTCCATCGACTTCATCAACGACAACGCGGGCTGCTTCGCCAACGGCGGCATCTTCCCCAAGAACGGCCGCATCATCGAGTTCGGCAGCCACCGCGTCTACTTCGGCACCGTCCCCGTGCGCCAGCGCCTCTCGCCGGTGCTGGTGGCACCGGACCCGCCAAGGTGGCTCTATGCTGGCCGCGCCGCCGGCAGCCGTCGAGGTAATGATGGCCGGCGCAGCCGGCGCGGGCAAGGAGGCCGCGGACGAAGTTGCCGGTCGTGCGGCCGCGACCCGTGCGGCCAAGCCACCGCTGGAGCGCGACACCGGCGCACCGGGAGCGTCTTCCGCACCACCGGCAACACCTCTCCAAGCGGCGATGAACGTGCTGGCAACGCCCATCGCACAGAACATCGACCCGACAACGGCTCAGGCGGAGCTGGAGGCGCAACGCCAGAAGATACTCGAGAGCGGCAAGGACGTCGTCAGGGCGCAGCGCGAGCTGAACCTAACCGTACGTGAGTATAACGCTGCCCATGGCTTTGCTTCTGTTAGCGCTCATGCTGCTAGGATACCGGAGAACCGGCTTAAGGCTCGCAATCTAGATCAGGATTTGCGTAAGGAAGTTCTTACCGGCAAGAGTACCTCTGCGTCTCGCTAGCATCGTAGAGAAACCTAAGTACAAGAGTCTCGGATAAAACCATAAAAGCTGCTAAGGCTGCCGTAGATCCGTGTGACTCGCTACCGGAGAGGCTTTGGCAAAACAACAAGAGCGTGTCGAGAGCTGCTAGATACCGTAGAGCAACAGAACGCCGAGCAGCTGGCTAAGCCGAACAAGGCTATGGCCTCGAAATCCGCGCGTTCAACAAAGAATGCCGGAAGCAAGTCCCATGGGCAGGCCTCGTCCCCCATCCGGACGTAAGAAGAGAAAAAGAGGTGAACGCACAGCAGATGACTGTGTACGATCCGGTCCTTGCCGGTAAACAACAAGCCGGGCAACACGATGCCGGTAGAAAAAGCCAAGGGGCAGAACGAGGCAACGCCAAGGTAGGCTATGCCGGAAACAATCATGCCGGTAGGCACGAAACCGGGCAAAACTATCCGGCTGCAAGGGCAGCGTATGATGATGAGGAGATGCCTCCACCAAGGTACCGGCAGGCAAGGGCCGCGATACCGGAACATTACGATGAAGCTGATTCAACAAGACTCACCGCCTACCGAAAACCTTTGGGAGAGCGGTTGGGAGAAAGAAACTTACCGGAACGGGATGCGAGGCACCATCTGGACAGAGTGTACCTGTCTGAAATGATTGAGGCAGAGGGTCCTCCGGGTCCGAAGTGCTTTGGCCCAAGGATCATGAAAGAGCAACCACCAGTTCGCAACTTTCGCTTGCCCCGTGACACCAAAACATACGATGGCACCACTAAGCCGGAAGACTGGCTCGCGGATTACGTGACCGCGGTATACGTTGCCGGTGGCGGAGGTGTCATAGCCGGAGGAGGAAACCGGCGTTGGGCCGTGAGAATCGTGCCAACGTTTCTGGTAGGACCGGCAAGAATCTGGCTGAACAACTTGCCGGAAGGAAGCATAAATGGCTGGTTGGACTTTGAGGAAGCTTTCGTGAGCAACTTCAGCAGCACCTACAAAAGGCCAAATAGGCCTCAGCAGCTCGCTTTGTGCGTGCAGCGCCCGCAAGAAACAGACCGGGATTACTTGACCCGGTGGAACTCCACTAGAAACTCTTGTGAAGGAGTGATAGAAGCACAGGCCATTGCTTGGTTTAGCCAAGGATGCCGGCGAGGTTCGCCTTTGTGGCAAAGGCTGCAGAGGAACATGCCAACAACGTTGGCGGAAATGATGCGTGTGGCGGAAAACTATGCGTTGGGAGACCCAATGCAACCGGCGATACAAGCTGAGCCGGAACAGTCAAACCCGCCTCAGCAGCAATACCGGGATAACCGGAACAACAAAAGAAGGGAAGATTTCCCGGATCGAAGGTATGGCTCGCAGCAAGTTGCTGCTGTGCAAGAAAACTCTGATGCCAGCGGCAGCCGGAGGCAAAGAACCGGATCGCAGCCATGGGCAGGTCCTAAGAAACAGTGGGTCGAAAAGAAACCCCGGGGCCGTAAAAAGAACTGGCAAGAACCCGTGAAGTACACCATGGAAGCTGCCATGGATCAACCTTGCCGGTGGCACACGCCGAATCCGGCTCACCCGTCAAACCACTTGACAAAAGATTGCACCTGGACCAAGTACTTGATGCAAAAAGGAGCGGTAAAAGACACCCAAGGACAAGGGGGCAATGCAATGATGCCACCGCCACAAGATATGCCTCGTCACAAACCCAGAGAAGGTAGGCAGAGCCAAAGCAAAAGAGCCAAGTGTGCATCGAATTGGATGCGGAAACAATTTCGGAATCATTGCAGTGCAAGACCAAAATCAAACCGATAAGCAAAATGCTAGTCACAAACCAACATAACTTAATAAGTTACCGGTGTGCAAGACACCGGCATAAGTTGTACCACAGCCAAAATAGAGCTTAAGTTTTACCTTACATCATAAACCCCGGCATACCGGGGTAGAATTTAACGGGCATTGTTTTGAGAACAACAGGACAAGCATATTACAGGCATCATTCAAGCATAAGTCAAACAGCAGGGGCTTCAGGGGGAGCAGCGCCGGCCTCAAGAGCTTCCGGGGGCGCGTCCTCGGCACCTTCATCTTCGCCTCCGTCTTCTTCTTCCTCATCGCCGAGGTAGTCCTTGACGTCTCGGAGGGGTGGGATGAAGGTGCGCATTTCGACATACTCCGCGATGTGGTACGCGCAGTCTTGCCGCTTGGCGGTAAGGACTGGGTCCAAATCGGTGGGAGCTCCTTCGCGCACGCCAACGAGGGCATCCAGATCCAGCTCTGGGTACCAGGAGCAGGCAACGCGAAGCGCTGAGTCTGCTCCAGCACGGGCAGCGGAACACTGCCACTCCCGGATCCTTCGGCCGGCACCTTCGTGCGGTCGCCGATGAGGGAGAAGGTATCCGGCACCACTTCTCCGGGCCGAGAGAGTCCCGAAGAGCTGGGCGGCCACCTCCGGAATGTCGCAGACGTTCCGGTCCACGCAGCGCATGTGGGAGACCCGCGAGCTCAGCGCAACCAGGTGTTCATAGGGATCCCAGGCAGCGGCCAAGTCTGTACGCCCTTGGGCAACCCGGTGCTCTTCGACCTTCTTCGCAGCATGCGCCTGGGAGTCCGGAAAAAGCCCTGCAAGACAAAGAAAAGAAGCTAAGTGCATGTTACCGGAACAAATAAGCTTATAAGCAGGAACCGGAAAAGGGAAAAGAAAAACATACGAAGGGCAAGCGCGTCAGCACGCCTGACCAGAAGGTCGTACTCCTTCTGTTCCGCCTCCAGCCGCGCCACCTTGTCTTCAGCTGCCTTCTGTGCCTTGGCGGCCTTCTCCGCGGCTGCTTTATGCGCCTTGGCGGCCTTGCCCTCGGCTGCTTTCTGCGCTTTGGCGGCCTCCTCCAGCTCGGCCTGCAGCACCACGCTGGCATTGGTGGCATCCTCCAGCGCCTCCTGAAGCCTGGCCTCGGCAGCAGACTCCGCAGCTTTCAATGCGTTAGCATGGTCAAGGCCAAGCTGGATGTACTGGCGCTTGAGCTCCCCGTAGCGGGTCTCCTGGGTGTCCAGCTCCTCCTGATGCTTCCGAGCAAGCTTGTCCTTCTCCTCTGAGGGCCGGAAAGCAAGTGTTAGCAAAATTGCACTAATACAACGCAGAGAAAGCAGGTTAACCGGAAAGCAAAAAGGATACCTTGGAGTGCGGCAACCTGGACCTTGAGAGCCTCAAGGGAGGCTTCCGGAATAGCTGTTATGTGAAAAGCTAGTAAATAACAAAGAAAGGAGAAAAGTTTCCGGTGAAAAGATGCCGGAAGAAGAAAAAGAAAACAAACCTTGGCAGTGGCTGTGGGCCTCGGCAAGATCCCGGTGCTCCCACAGAAGCTCCTCAAAGAGCAGCTTCCGGGCATCAGCGGTGCTCTATTCAAAGGAAGATAATTGTGAGAAAGGAAAAACAAGGATCTTAACCCGAAACTCGGGGACTGGCTATGCCGGTTTTGCGCGTTTCTAGTTAAGTTTCGCGCTAAGAGCTGCGCTCTCAACACAAAACTCGGGGACTGGGAGGATAGACAAGATCCGGAAAGAAACAAACCGGCATCAGCAAAATTTACAAGAGGATTGGAGAAACTTACCACGACATTGCTGGTGGCATCGTACCAGGCACTGTCGAACTCCTTCACGGCTCGCTTGAGCCGCATGAAGTGTTCTTCAGTGGACCGCGGCCCAGCCGGATCCGGCGCCGGAAGGCGGTCCTTCCCCAAGCCCTTCGTGGCGCCGGAGATGTCCGCGGCATTCCATTTCTGAGCGTAGGGGAGAAGGTGCCCCAGCTCCTTGCCCTCGCGCTTGAGCTCAACAATCCGGCCCAGGAGGCCGGAAGGTTTCTCCGGGACCGCAGCGGCGGCAGGCCCGACGTGCAGCACCAAGGACCGCGAGCCGCTTGAGGCGCTGCCGTCCACAGCCTTGCCACGAGACTCCCCCGGCTTGAGGCGCTGAGTGGTCTTGGGGGCCGCCGGCGGTGGCTTGGGTGTAGTCGCGGGAGGCCCTTGGCTCGGCGGAGGTGCTGGCATGGTACCGGTCGCCTCAGGAACAGAGGTTTCCGGTGGCGGTGTTGGTGTGGCGCCAGGCACTGAAGCTTCTGGCGCTGAGGTGGAGGTTGCCGGCACGGAAGTTTCCGGCACGGCCTTGGAGGGGGAAGAGCGTAAACTCTTCTTCTTCTTCTTCTTCTTCTTTTCTTTCTGGACGGGAGAAACCAAAGGTTCCGCCCGCCCGGCAGCTTCTTCTTCGGCGCCGATGTTGCTGGCGCCGGTATCTTGGGTTTCCGGAGGGGAGGTAAGATCCTCCTCCGCGCGGTGGTCAGGAGATTTAGGGGCCGCGCGCCCCGAACTTGTAGTGCCCCCCGGAGGGGAGGCAGAGATGTTGCCGGCACCAGATGGTGTCGGACTTGAACGAGGAGGAGGAGTTGAGGCCCCCGCGGAGCCGGCAGAGCCCTCAGACCTGGGCCCAAGCTTGAGCGCAGGGCTGAAAGAGAGAAAAAGAAAGAATTGGAAAAGAGGCAACCGGAAAAGAACTTTGCAAAAACGAAACGAGCAAAGGAACGTGGCTTACCCGGAGGAAGTGGGCATCTGCTTGCCCTTGTAGCGCCTCGTGCCTACTTGCTTCCCCGCGAAAGGTTCGGTCCGGAAGCGTTTGGAAGGAGGGGCTTGACTTGGCTCGGCATCCGACGCCGGGGTCTTGTTCTTCTTGCCCCCGACGACGAGTTTGTCCAGGAACTCCTGGCCTACCTCGGCCTGCAGCGGGGTGGCATGCTCGTGAACCTGTGGGTTGATGTTGGTTGAGGGAGGATCTACAGAGGAACAATGACAGTGAAATATGAGAGATCGAATAGAGAAGCTACCTCAAGCAAGGTCAGGTCGTCAGACGAACCAGCGGGTTCCGGCGGAGACTTGCCAAGGCGCGAGGCTGGGGTCCTGCCCATCTTCAGATCCCTCCAATGAATGACGGGGTCGGGGTCAAACTTGTACAAACCTCGCTTCTGGGGAGGCCCTCGTCGGTCAGACTCGATGCCGGGGAAACGGTCCTTGGCCTGAAAGAACAAGAAAAATAAAAAGGGGTTAATCACAATGCAAAAGTTACCGGTACGCCGACCCGAGTTGCGTAACTTCTTACATCTTGGGTCGGGGGGTTAGTGGAACTGAGAGGCCGAAGGCCCCATTCCCAATCCTCCGGCATGGCGGTCTGACAGATCTGGCCGGCCTTGAGGACAACGTCCTTCTTGCTAAGAGGAATTCCGGTGATCTTTGTAGGATCACCGGGACCGTACATCTCGCTCATCTTGTGCGCGCGGCGCTTGAGCGGAAGCACCCGGCGCGAGATAAAGGCGCAGATGATATCATCTGAGCAGATGTTGGTGTCCTTCATCAATTGCCTCATAAAGCGTATAATCCGGTTGGTCTCTATGTGAGACTCCTTCGGATTGTAGCTCCAGTTAGCCCTCGTGGGCGGCGCCGGATTGAAAGGCGGCAGGTTGATAAGGTCTGCGGCGCCCTTGTTCTTCACGTAGAAAAAGGTCCCTTGCCATAGCCGGCATGACTCGAGACCGGAGAACTTGAAGAAAGGGCTCCCTTGACGGGAGCCGATGATGCAAGACCCGCATTGAACGGGGGGTTTGGGTTTAGGAATGTCCTTGCCCTGAACGGAGTTGATCCGAAGAGCAAAGAAGCGGGCAAACGTCTCACGAGTGGGACGAATGCCGATATAAGCCTCCATGAAGGTGGCATAGCAAGAGAGGTAGAAGATGGCGTTGCCAGGGAGATGGTGAGGTTGAAGTTGATAAAAATCAAGGAATCGCCGGAAGAAATCAGAGGCCGGAAGGCCGAAGCCGCGCTCAAAGTGAGCAAGAAAGACAACTCGTTCACCGGGTTCGGGCACCGGTATGATCTCGTCGCGAGGAAGCCGGCAGGTCACTCCTTCCGGAATCCTCCTGGACCGGTACAGCCAGTCGATCTCGTACTTCGTAACGTTGGAGCCCATCCAGGCCCCACGGGGGATACCGGAGGAATCCATACCGGAACCCTCACTAGAACTACCGGATTCATAATTGTTACCGGACTCAGCATCCATCCGGGCGAGGTCGGCGGACAGTCCGTCGGAGGATTTGCTACGCCGGCTAGCGGAGGAAGAGGCAGAAGAAGAAGTAGAGGAAGATTCCCCACTAGACATGGAAGTTGGCGAAGAGAAACAAGAATCCCACGATCTACCCCCGCGTGAAGATCTACGAAAGAGAGAAAAAGCAAGAAAAAGAAGAAGTAAATACACTACCGAGTCGAGATCTGGAAAGCAAGCAAAAGAGGAGTAAATCCAGATTAAACCTAACCTGAGGCGGCGGAGTTGCTGAGGAAGAAGTTCGCCGGAGGAATGACGAGCCAAGTGACGAGGGATCACCTCGGCAATGCCTACGTATTGTAGACTTGGGTTTCGGGAGAGAGCGACGATGGAGATTCCGGGGACGAGATTAGGCACACGACGTACCCAGCTTCGGGTCCCCTCGGTGGAGGACCCCTACGTGCTGCTAGCAATCTACTATATGAGCATAATATGTTTACAGGGTGCCGCCATAGGCGGAGCTATGTTGTCTATATTCTGTCTATCTGTTGGCCTCTCTATTTCGGGTGCCCTGGCTAGCTTTATATATGCAACCAGCCTAGGGTTTTACAAGAGTCCTAGTCGACTACTTCTTCGGGTTGCCTTGTTGGGCCTTCTCCATATTTGGTCTTCTCCATATTGGGCCGAGCCAGGTATACTAATAATGGGTATCCGAAGGGTATGCCCATGTCAGTAGCCCCCGAGTTTATAGGGAAGTCGAAGACTTGCGTAGAAACTCCAAGCATAACCATCTCCGAAGTCGAAGAAATACAAGGCGAGGTCCATGTCGTAAATCATGTGTAGCGTAGATGATGTCGACGATTCTTGAAATTATCGGGTGCGCGGCAGCGCTCCCGATGGGAGTAGCCCCGAGTCTATGGGCAAGTGCTTGCACTTAGGCATAGACTCAAGTTGTACTACTCGATGAAGAACTTAACTATATTTCTGGAAAACTTGATGAAATCCATGTGCTCCCGATGGGAGTAGGCTCCACTCGAGTCGTAGAATCGAGTTGAGTCTACAAACCTTAATTGCCGTAGATGCTGTCGAAATTATCTTTCTATCGGGTGCGCGACCAGCGCTCCCGATGGGAGTAGCCCCCGAGGCTACAGCCAAGTGTTTGCACTTGGGTGTAGGCTCAAGTTGCTTTTAATCGACTCCACAATTTTTCCTCTTTCTTGTATCTTATCGGGAGGGTGAACAATACTCTCGATAAGAGTAGCCCCCGAGCCTATGAGCAGGTGCTTGCACCTAGGCATAGGCTCAAGTTGTACTACTCGATAAAAAACTTGGCGCAGCCCCTCTTTTATCGACTCCAGGCCGTTGCTATTTTTATTTGACATCCATATCTATATTGTACAGGGATAATGGTAATTGGGGCTAGTTCATCTGACGGATCAGGTACTAGTTAACTGCTCTAGTGGCAATCCGCAAGAACCTACTTCAAGATCACGTCCCTGGACATGATCTCGGGATTCTGGTGTAAACTTCGACGAGTGCCGCTTAAGGTCTTACCATTCCGTCGAGTCCCGCTCATATTTATCGGGTACCTAACGCGTCCGTTAGGATTTTTCTTCGTATCTCGTTGATACGGATAAAAGTAGCAGAGCGCAGTCTTCGGCGATGCCACGCCCAGCAGAACGGATCTGGGGTCTTACCTTCGCAAATTTTGCGGCATTCAGAAATTAATCGCAACTTTGGCGTTCTGAGAATATATTGTCGAGTGCCTTGTTCGGCTGATGCAATGACCCATTTTGTGGGTTCTTCTATATTTTTCTCTCGGGCTTGATGAGACAGCCGAATATATTGGTTCTTCTATATTGTCGGGTACATCGCCGATGCTCTTGCTCAGAACAAATGACGAGTCAATGGACCCGAAGATTTGTCCATCCTCTTTTGTTTTTTTTTCTCCTCCTCTATTTTTTTTTTTTTGGTTTCTCCTTGATGATAATTTCGTCGAGTTCCTCCCTCATGAAAATTTCTTCGGGTCCTCTTTGAGGATAATTCTTCGGGTCCTCCCTGAGGACAATTCTTCGAGACCTCCTTGAGGATAATTCTTCGGGACCTCCTTGAGGATAATTCTTCGGCACCTCCTTGAATAAGATTTTGTCGGGTTCTCTTTTGAAGACAATTTCGTCGGGTTCTCTCAAGATTTCGTCGGGTTCCTTCCTGAATAAGATTTCGTCGGGTTCTTCCCTGAAGAAGATTTCGTCGGGTTCATCCTTGAAGACAATTTTGTCGGGTTCATCCTTGAAGACTTTTTGTAGGCACAATTATTCTTTCTGTCGACCTGAGACGTAAAGTGAAGAAGTATGGCGCAGCCCCCGAGTGTCGGGTGCGGCGAAAGTAAATGATAATCAACTTTATGCAAATCAAAGGAACACTTAGCTTATTGGGCACGACGGAGTCGATGCGCGATGAGGTCTTCGAGTGCAGCGAAAAATTCGAGCCGAAGTAGAAACCACCGAATTAACGAAAATAAATGCCGCCAAATTGTTTGATGAAGAAATAGCCGAGGCCCCGAGCACTGCTGGGGTGATGTCATGATTGTTGCTTAGACGCTGTGTCACAGTTGTTACTCGGGGCGAAGTCGTTGTCGAGCCCCCGAGTATTAGCCGTGATGTCAGAAGAAGGCCATTAAGGATGAAATACCGAGGATGAATCCGAGATGAAGTACATGAGATGAATCCATATTAAAGATTACATCATCAAATATGAATCATATATTGAAGATGAATCCGCCGATATTATAGAGGATGAATCCATTGACCCGAAGAATCCAGTAATAACCATAAAAGATGAATCCGTTGATATCATAGAGGATGAATCCATTGAGCCGAAAAATCCAGTAATAACCATAAAAGATGAATCCATTGACCCGGAAACGCATCGGGTAATATTGTATAAGTGAACCAATTATTAACCAAAGAAAACCAATCCAGTAATCTGAAGAGAATAAATCCACTGAGCCGAAGAAGATAAATCCACTAAGTCGAAGAAAATAATTCCACTGAGCCGAAGAAAATGATTCCACTGAGCCGGAGAAGATATATCCAGAGCCGAAGAAAAAAAATTCACCAAGTAACCGAATATATTTGTGGTAACAAAGTAATGATACAGCCCCAGATATCGGGTGAATTTGCTGCAATGATGTAATGGTGCAGCCCCGAGTATTCGGGTGTGGCGAAAAATGAATAATTGACTTTTCGAAGAGTAAGACTTAGCTTTTTTTTATCGGTTGTGGCGACGCCTGACCGAAAGTAGTCGTGTAGTCGCGCGGCGCCTAGTTGGAAGTAGTCGATGTGGCCGTCATAGTCTATGAAGAGGACGTGGTCGATGTAGCGGGTCCACGACGGTGAGCAGCCGAGTATATCGAGTCCGTGATGTCGGGTCCGCGACATGCGAGCCCCTGAGTATGACGAGTGCGCGACGGCGGGTGCGGTCGGCAGAGTAGTCGAAACTTTGTTTCAATCTGCAATTATATTGTAGTGTGCAAATTCTCGCGCAAATAATAGCACAAGCCGAGAATATTTAGCCAAATAAAAATTTTAAGTAGTAATTAATTGAAAATATAGCACCTGATTGTCGGCGAGCTGAAGAGTCGGATGCCGCAGCGGCACGGATGGTGTTGGTATGGCAATGTTTGTTTTCGATAGCGATGTTGGTTCCTCCAAAGCCGATGACGACCCGGGGTTCTTCGGACTTGATGGCGATGCAGGGTTCTCCGGACTTGATGGCGATGAAGCTATTCGTAGATAAAGTAGTTGGCGGCCATGACGAAGTCTGAGTTGTCCGCACAGCCCAATGCCTTATGTAGTATACGATTGTCTCTTTTCATGTATATATATATGTACGTAGGAGCTAGCTCTAGCTAGCAGATTGATCAACCTTTCTTCTTCTTCTTTTTCTAATTGATTTGGGATCTTGTACGGAACTTCGTCTTGCACCTGTTTATCTTGCTTGAAACTTGACCAACCGGTGGTTGTAACATCAGCCTCGTAGTGATCCCCAGGCGTTGCCCAAGCAAACTGCTCATCCATAATAATTTTGGCAGGGGACATGACGCGCAGTAGATCGATCTGAAAACTGATTTTTTACTTTCTCGAACATCGCACAGACTCCCGACCGGGCGTCCTTGCCGTTTGGATAATTGGTGAACCTGCCTGAACGCGGACACGATTTTTTTCGATCTTCCAGCTTGGCGATGAACTTTAGACTTGATGAGTTGCGATCCGGATTGAAGGCAAAGTTTCAACTGCGCGGCCCGTCGATGATGATGGAATTGCGGCACTTGTTGACGAAGTTGGATGCGCCACGAGCTAGATGGATTTGTCGATTGTTGATGAGGAACTCGACGGATTCCGCCCGGATAACGAAATCCAGCGTCGCGATTTCCCACGGACGGCGCCAATTGACGAGGGATCACCTCGGCAATGCCTACGTATTGTAGACTTGGGTTTCGGGAGAGAGCGACGATGGAGATTCCGGGGACGAGATTAGGCACACGACGTACCCAGCTTCGGGTCCCCTCGGTGGAGGATCCCTACGTGCTGCTAGCAATCTACTATATGAGCATAATATGTTTACAGGGTGCCGCCATAGGCGGAGCTATGTTGTCTATATTCTGTCTATCTGTTGGCCTCTCTATTTCGGGTGCCCTGGCTAGCTTTATATATGCAACCAGCCTAGGGTTTTACAAGAGTCCTAGTCGACTACTTCTTCGGGTTGCCTTGTTGGGCCTTCTCCATATTTGGTCTTCTCCATATTGGGCCGAGCCAGGTATACTAATAATGGGTATCCGAAGGGTATGCCCATGTCACCAAGGGCCGGCGAGGAAGTCCGTCGGCGGCGAGGTGAGGAAAAGCTCGAAGAAGCACCAATGCCGCGGCAGGGGCAGAAGCGCTGCAGGAGTTCTTCACGCGGTGAAGTCCGGCGACGTCCGGCGAAGCAGTAGCGAAGATTTGCTGGGCGGCGGAGCTCAGGCAGCGAAACGGAGCGGCGGAGGCGCAGAAGGCAAGAGCACTGTGCGCGAGGAGGTGGAGGATGCGAGAAGAGGAAGAAGGAGGAGCGGTTCCCTCTTATAAAGGAAGAGGGAGACGTGGGCCGAAAACCGCTGGGCCTCGGCGGTTTGGGTCGTGGGCCGCGACGGTTCGCTCCACGGGCCGCCACGTGGCATGGTGATACACGCGAGAAAATAATAAGCCACAGGGAGGTGCACACGGATCCAGAGAGGTGGTTGGGATTCGCTGTGAAGCAATTAATGCGCGCGCAGAAGCCGAAGGGAAGTGACCCCTGACACCGGCGTGTCGGTTCACGCGTGCGCGTGTCACTGACAGGCGCGGGGCCCGAGATATTCTCGACTTCGCCGAGGAAGTGTTTAATGACTGAAGATGCCGGAGGATAAGATACCGGATAATGTCTTGCAAAAAAGAGATAGCCATGATACGGGCAAAGGTGCCGGATCCAAGCCCAATGCCGGATAGATTAAACCGGTATCCTAAAATAAAAGAACCTGGCATGGTCTGTTGGATAGGATCCGCCAGACTATACCAACTTCGGGGACTAATGTTGGGGGGATGACCCCCGGTATGCCAAAGGCATGCCAAACCGGATGGTTTGAGCCATCAAGATACCGGTTTAATGTTCGTACCGGAACGTAAAGATAGGAATTAGGCAAAGTGAGGCTAAGCCGGTATCCCCAAGAGGGGTATGCCGGAACCGGATAAGAAGATACCGGGCTACCGGAAGGAAGAGCATGTGGCGGGACTGGTCAAAGATTCTCTCCAGAGCTAGAAGACAAGGATGAGCTAAGCAAAGTAACTTTAAACGAAGGGCTGACGATAAAGAGAAGGATGACGGTCAAAGAAGCCGGAGGACGTCAGCGTCCCTGATTAAAGAAGACTCCGGTGTCATCTATGATTAAAGTAGCTTTATAAAGTAGTTTGTCTAGTCAAAGATGCCATTAGGGTTTCTTGCCCTGTAAGCCACCCTCTCCCCTATATAAGGAGAGGGGGCAGCCCTTCTTACAGGCGAACGCACGAAGAGACCGAGAGTTAGAAGAACACTTGTACTGAGAACTTGTAATCTGTTGAGATCAATAGAGAAGATGATCTAGAGCGAGTTCTTCCTTATGTCTTTCTTCTTCAACCTCTAGCCTTGGCTAAGTTCTTGAGGAAACCATCCGGAAGTTCATCCCATCTAATCACAAACCCTCCCCCGAATCCTCTTGCGTCCATTCGGCCCCAACCTAAGCCATCCTATGGCATCTGTTTGTTCACCACGACGACACTCTCTGTTTTGAATAATCAACCCCTCCGTACTTGAGTGATCAATGGTAAATGTATAAAATTATCAACCTGGTGCAAGCTATTGAGGGAAAAGTTCTGCATGCATGCACAAATAGACGAATCTGCTGATGTCAGCGGAATCTTTTCCAAATTTGAAAATCCAAAATATTTTAATTTTCAAACGACAACTCTAAATTAAGATCCACTTTCACCAATAAATCCGTCTCGACGAGATCTTCAAAACTAGCACCCATATTGATATGTTTCGAGAAACTTTTTTTCGGGCTAAAAGTTATCAACCCTCTCTGTTTAATAATCAACCCTTCCGTACTTAAGTGATCAACGGTGAATGTATAAAATTATCAACCTAGTGCAGGTGATGAGGCGTAAAGCACACGCCCGTTGGGAACCCCAAGTGGAAGGTGTGATGTGTACAGCAGCAAGTTTCCCTCAGTAAGAAACCAAGGTTTATCGAACCAGTAGGAGTCAAGAAGCACGTTGAAGGTTGATGGTGGCGGAGTGTAGTGCGGCGCAACACCAGGGATTCCGGCGCCAACATGGAACCTGCACAACACAATCAAAGTACTTTGCCCCAACGTAACAGTGAGGTTGTCAATCTCACCGGTTTGCTGTAAACAAAAGATTAAACGTATTGTGTGGAAGATGATGATTGTTTGCGAAGAACAGTAAACAACAATTGCAGTAGATTGTATTTCAGATGTAAAGAATAGGACCGGGGTCCACAGTTCACTAGTGGTGTCTCTCCCATAAGATAAACGAGATGTTGGGTGAACAAATTACGCTTGAGCAATTGACAAATAAAGAAGGCATAACAATGCACATGCATATATCATGATGAGTACTATGAGATTTAATCAAGGCATTACGACAAAGTACATAGACCGCTATCCAAGCATGCATCTATGCCTAAAAAGTCCACCTTCAGAGTTATCATCCGAATCCCTTCCAAGTATTAAGTTGCAAACAACGAGCAATTGCATTAAGTATGGTGCGTAATGTAATCAACACAAATATCCTTAGACAAAGCATCGATGTTTTATCCCTAGTGGCAACATCACATCCACAACCTTAGAACTTTCCGTCACTCGTCCCAGTGTTTAATGGAGGCATGAACCCACTATCGAGCATAAATACTCCCTCTTGGAGTCACAAGTATCAACTTGGCCAGAGCCTCTACTAGCAACGGAGAGCATGCAATAACATAAATAACATATATGATAGATTGATAATCAACTTGATATAGTATTCAATATTCATCGGATCCCAACAAACACAACATGTAGCATTACAAATAGATGATCTTGATCATGATAGGCAGCTCACAAGATCTAACATGATAGCACAATGAGGAGAAGACAGCCATCTAGCTATCGCTATGGACCCATAGTCCAGGGGTGGACTACTCACACATCGATCCGGAGGCGATCATGGCGATGAAGAGACCTCCGAGAGATGATTCCCCTCTCCGGCGGGGTGCCGGAGGCGATCTCCTGAATCCCCCGAGATGGGATTGGCGGCGGCGGCGTCTCTGGAAGGTTTTCCGTATCGTGGCTCTCGGTACTGGGGGTTTCGCGACAAAGACTTTAAGTAGGCCGAAGGGCAGGTTAAGGGGCGTCACGGGGGCCCCACACAACAGGCCGGCGCGGCCAGGGCTTGGGCCGCGCCGCCCTGGTGTGTCGCCACCTCGTGGCCCCACTTCGTTTCCTCTTCGGACTTCTGGAAGCTTCGTGCAAAAATAGGACCCTGGGCGTTGATTTCGTCCAATTCCGAGAATATTTCCTTACTAGGATTTCTGAAACCAAAAACAGCGAGAAAACGACAAGCGGCTCTTCGGCATCTCGTCAATAGGTTAGTGCCGGAAAATGCATAAATATGACATATAATGTGTATAAAACATGTGAGTATCATCATAAAAGTAGCATGGAACATAAGAAATTATAGATACGTTTGATACGTATCAAGCATCCCCAAGCTTAGTTCATACTCGCCCTCGAGTAGGTAAACGATAACAAAGATAATTTCTAAGTGACATGCTATCATAATCTTGATCATACTATTGTAAAGCATATGAGATGAATGCAGCGATTCGAAGCAATGGTGAAGATAATGAGTAAACAAATGAAACATATAGCAAAGACTTTTCATGAATAATACTTTCAAGACAAGCATCAATAAGACTTGCATAAGAGTTACTCATAAAGCAATAGATTCAAAGTAAAGGTATTGAAGCAACACAAAGGAAGATATAAGTTTCAGCGGTTGCTTTCAACTTCAACATGTATATCTCATGGATAATTGTCAACACAAAATAATATAACGAGTGCAATAGGTAAACATGTAAGAATCAATGCACACAGTTGATACAAGTGTTTGCTTCTGGGATAGAAAGAATGGGTAAACTGACTCAACAATAAAGTAGAAGAACGGCCCTTCGCAGAGGGAAGCATTGATTACTATATTTGTGCTAGAGCTTTTCATTTTGAAAACAAGAAACAATTTTGTCAACGGTAGTAATAAAGCATATGTGTTATGTATAAGATATCCTATAAGTTGCAAGCCTCATGCATAGTATACCAATAGTGCTCGCACCTTGTCCTAATTAGCTTGGATTAACATGGATTATCATTGCATAGCATATGTTTCAACCAAGTGTCACAAAGGGGTACCTCTATGCCGCTCTGTACAAAGGTCTAAGGAGAAAGCTCGCATTGGATTTCTCGCTTTTGATTATTCTCAACTTAGACATCCATACCGGGACAACATAGACAACAGATAATGGACTCCTCTTTAATGCATAAGCATTCAACAACAGTTAAAATTCTCATAAGAGATTGGGGATTAATTGTCCAAACTGAATCTTCCACCATGAATCATGGTTTTAGTTAGCGGCCCAATGTTCTTCTCTAACAGTATGCATACTCAAACCATATGATCATGAAAATCGCCCTTACTTCAGACAAGACGAACATGCATAGCAACTCACATGATATTCAACAAAGGTAAAAGTTGATGGCGTCCCCAGAAACATGGTTACCGCTCAACAAGCAACTTATTAAGAAATAAGACACATAAGTACATATTCTTCACCACAATAGTTTTGAAGGCTATTTTCCCATGAGCTATATATTGCAAAGACAAAGAAATAGAATTTTTAAAGGTAGCACTCAAGTAATTTACTTTGGAATGGCAGAGAAATACCATGTAGTAGGTAGGTATGGTGGACACAAATGGCATGGTTATTGGCTCAAGGATTTGGATGCATGAGAAGAATTCCTCTCAATACAAGGCTAGGCTAGCAAGGTTGTTTGAAGCAAACTCAAGTATAAAAGGTGCAGCAAAGCTCACATATGAACATATTGTAACTATTATAAGACTTTATATTGTCTCCTTGTTGTTCAAACACCTCAACCAGAAAATATCTAGACTCTAGAGATCAATCATGCAAACCAAATTTTAACAAGCTCTATGTAGTTATTCATTAATGGGTATGATACGTCCCAAACATATGTATAATTTCTTATGTTCCATGCTACTTTTATGATGATACTCACATGTTTTATACACATTATATGTCATTATTATGCGTTTTCCGGAACTAACCTATTGACGAGATGCCGAAGGGCCAGTTGCTGTTTTCTGCTGTTTTTGATTCCAGAAATCCTAGTAAGGAAATATTCTCGGAATCGGACGAAATCAATGCCCAGCATCCTATTTTTCCACGAAGCTTCCAGAACACCCGAGAGCCAGCAGAGGAGGGCCACAGGGCCACCAGATGACAGGGTGGCGCGGCCAGGGCCTGGGCCGCGCCCCCCTATTGTGTCACCGCCTCATCAGCCCTCCGACTCCGCATCTTCGCCTATTTAAAGGTCCCTGACCTAAAACCTCGAGACGGAAATGCCACGGTGCGAGAAACCTTCTAGAGCCGCCGCCATCGCGAAGCCAAGATCAGGGGGACATGAGTCTCTGTTCCGGCACGCCGCCGGGACGGGGAAGTGCCCCCGGAAGGCATCTCCATCGACACCACCGCCATCTTCATCAACGCTGCTGTCTCCCATGACGAGGGAGTAGTTCTCCATCGAGGCTAAGGGCTGTACCGGTAGCTATGTGGTTAATCTCTCTCCCATGTACTTCAATACAATGATCTCATGAGCTGCCTTACATGATTGAGATTCATATGAGTTTTGTATCACAATTCATCTATGTGTTACTCTGGTAATGTTATTAAAGTAGTCTATTCCTCCTCCATGGTGTAAAGGTGACAGTGTGTGCATCATGTAGTACTTGGCGTAGTTTATGATTGTGATCTCTTGTAGATTATGAAGTTAACTATTACTATGATAGTATTGACGTGATTTATTCCTCCTTCATAGTGTGATGGTGACAGTGTGCATGCTATGTTAGTACTTGGTGTAATTGCAATGATCTATCATGCACTCTAAGGTTATTTAAATATGAACATCGAATGTTGTGGAGCTTGTTAACTCCGGCATTGAGGTGCTCTTGTAGCCCTACACAATTAGTGGTGTTCATCATCCAACAAGAGAGTGTAGAGTGGTTTTATTATGTGATCAATGTTGGGAGTGTCCACTAGTGAAAGTATGATCCCTAGGCCTTGTTTCTAAGCATCGAAACTCCGTTTACTTACTGTTATGTTGCATGTTTACTCGCTGCCATATTTTATTCAGATTGTTATTACCACTCATATACATCCATATTACTTGTATTTCACTATCTCTTCGTCGAACTAGTGCACCTATACATCCGACAAGTGTATTAGGTGTGTTGGGGACACAAGAGACTTCTTGTATCGTGATTGCGGGGTTGCTTGAGAGGGATATCTTTGACCTCTTCCTCCCCGAGTTCGATAAACCTTGGGTGATCCACTTAAGGGAAACTTGCTTGCTGTTCTACAAACCTCTGCTCTTGGAGGCCCAACACTGTCTACAAGAATAGAAGCACCCGTAGACATCAAGCACTTTTACGGCGCCGTTCTTCGGGGAGGAAAGGTAAAAGGCACTCATACTCCGGTCCCAGGTAACTAAGTACTTTTCTGTTGCCGTTGTGTGTGTGCTCGAGCTATTTCCTTTATCTCCTGCAATTGCATCTTTTTGTTTCTTGTTTACACTAGTAAGGCATAATGGAATACATCTGTGAGCTTTTTGTACTATTTCCTGAGTCAAGACATGAATGGTTTAATGTGAAAATTAAAAAACCTATGGAACCTTATTTGCATGCTAATAGAAATGATATTAGTATGAACGCTTTGAACACCATTGTTGATAATATAGAAAGTTCTAAGCTTGGGGAAGTCGGTTTTGATGAGAATGATCTCTTTAGCCCTCCGGGTATTGAGGAGAAAGTTTATGTTGATTATGATACGCCTCCCATATATGATGATTATAATGATAGTGGTGTTTTGGTGCCACCTACTATGGAGGATAAATTTAATTATGATGATACTATACCTCCTATATTTGATGATGAGAATAATAATGATAGCTACTTTGTTGAATTTTCTCCCACTACAACTAATAAAATTGATTATGCTTATGTTGGGAGTAGTAATAATTTTATGCATGAGACTCATGATAAGAATGCTTTATGTGATAGTTATATTATTGAGTTTGCTCATGATGCTACTGGATATTATTATGAGAGAGGAAAATATGGTTGTAGAAATTTTCATGTTACTAAAACACCTCTCTATATGCTGAAATTTTTGAAGTTACACTTGTTTTATCTTTCTATGCTTGTTGCATTATGCTTCATGAATTTGTTTATTTACAAGATTCCTATGCATAGGAAGCATGTTAGGCTTAAATTTGTTTTGAATTTTCTTTTGATGCTCTCTTTTGCTTCAACTACTATTTCTTACGAGTGCATCATTAAAACTGATGAGCCCATCTTAATGGCTATAAAGAAAGCACTTCTTGGGAGATAACCCATGTGTTTATTTTACTTCTGCACTTTGTTTTATATTTGAGTCTTGGAAGTTGTTACTACTGTAGCAACCTCTCCTTATCTTTATTTTATTGCATTGTTGTGCCAAGTAAAGTCTTTGATAGTAAAGTCAATACTAGATTTGGATTACTGCGCAGAAACAGATTTCTTGATGTCACGAATTTGAGTATGATTCTCTGTAGGTAACTCGGAAAAATCTGCCAATTTACGTGAGTGATCCTCAGATATGTACGCAACTTTCATTCAATTTGAGCATTTTCATATGAGCAAGTCCGGTGCCTCTTTAAAATTCGTCTTTACGGACTGTTGCATTTTGACAGATTCTGCCTTTTATTTCGCATTGCCTCTTTTGCTGTGTTGGACGGATTTCTTTGTTCCATTAACTTCCAGTAGCTTTGTGCAATGTCCAGAAGTGTTAAGAATGATTGTGTCACCTCTGAACATGTGAATTTTTGATTATGCACTATCCCTCTAATGAGTTTGTTTTGAGTTTGGTGTGGAGGAAGTTTTCAAGGGTCAAGAGAGGAGGATGATACAATATGATCAAGAAGAGTGAAAAGTCTAAGCTTGGGGATGCACCCGTGGTTCATCCCTGTATATTTTAAGAAGACTCAAGCATCTAAGCTTGGGGATGCCCAAGACATCCCCTTCTTCATCGACAACTTATCAGGTCACTTCTCTTGAAACTATATTTTTATTCGGTCACATCTTATGTACTTTACTTGGAGCGTTTGTTTGTTTTTGTTTTTGTTTTTGTTTGAATAAAATATGATCCATCATGCTTGTGTGGGAGAGAGACACGCTCCGCTGGTTCATATGAACACATGTGTTCTTCGCTTTATCTTTTAGTGTTCATGGCGAAGGTTGAAACTGCTTCGTTAATTGTTATATGGTTGGAAACGGAAAATGCTGCATGTGGTAAATGGTATAATGTCTTGAATAATTTGATACTTGGCAATTGTTGTGCTCATATGGATCATGTTTAAGCTCTTGCATCATGTACCTTGTACCCATTAATGAAGAAGTACATAGAGCTTGTTAAAATTTGGTTTGCATGATTGGTCTCTAGAGTCTAGATATTTTCTGGTTAAGGTGTTTGAACAACAAGGGAGACGATATAAAGTCTTATAATGCTTACAATATGTTCATATGTGAGTCTTGCTGCACCGTTTTACACTTGAGTTTGCTTCAAACAACCTTGCTAGCCTAGCCTTGTATTGAGAGGAATTCTTCTCGTGCATCCAAATCCTTGAGCCAATAACCATGCCATTTGTGTCCACCATACCTACCTACTACATGGTATTTCTCCGCCATTCCAAAGTAAATTACTTGAGTGCTACCTTTAAAATTTCTATTCTTTTCCTTTGCAATATATAGCTCATGGGACAAATAGCTTAAAAACTATCGTGGTGAAGAATATGTACTTATGTGTCTTATTTCTTAATAAGTTGTTTGTTGAGCGGTAACCATGTTTCTGGGGACGCCATCAACTTTACCTTTGTTGAATATCATGTGAGTTGCTATGCATGTTCGTCTTGTCTGAAGTAAGGGCGATTTTCATGATCATATGGTTTGAGTATGCATACTGTTAGAGAAGAACATTGGGCCGCTAACTAAAGCCATGATTCATGGTGGAAGTTTCAGTTTGGACAAGTAATCCTCAATCTCTTATGAGAATATTAACTGTTGTTGAATGCTTATGCATTAAAGAGGAGTCCATTATCTGTTGTCTATGTTGTCCCGGTATGGATGTATAAGTTGAGAATAATCAAAAGCGAGAAATCCAATGCGAGCTTTCTCCTTAGACCTTTGTACAGGCGGCATAGAGGTACCCCTTTGTGACACTTGGTTGAAACATATGCTATGCAATGATAATCCGTGTTAATCCAAGCTAATTAGGACAAGGTGCGAGCACTATTAGTATACTATGCATGAGGCTTGCAACTTATAAGATGTTTTATACATAACACATATGCTTTATTACTACCGTTGACAAAATTGTTTCTTGTTTTCAAAATGAAAAGCTCTAGCACAAATATAGTAATCAATGCTTCCCTCTGCGAAGGGCCTATCTTCTACTTTATTGTTGAGTCGGTTTGCCTATTCTTTCTATCCCAGAAGCAAACACTTGTGTCAACTGTGTGCATTGATTCTTACATGTTTACTTATTGCACTTGTTATATTGCTTTGTGTTGACAATTATCCATGAGATATATATGTTGAAGTTGAAAGCAACTGCTGAAACTTAATCATCCTTTGTGTTGCTTCAATGCCTTTACTTTGAATTTATTGCTTTATGAGTAACTCTTATGCAAGTCTTATTGATGCTTGTCTTGAAAGTATTATTCATGAAAAGTCTTTGCTATATGATTCATTTGTTTACTCATTATCTTCATCATTGCTTCGAATCGCTGCATTCATCTCATATGCTTTGCAATAGTATGATCAAGATTATGATAACATGTCACTTCAGAAATTATCTTTGTTATCGTTTACCTACTCGAGGGCGAGTAGGAACTAAGCTTGGGGATGCTTGATACGTCCCAAACGTATCTATAATTTCTTATGTTCCATGCTACTTTTATGATGATACTCACATGTTTTATACACATTATATGTCATTATTATGCGTTTTCCGGAACTAACCTATTGACGAGATGCCGAAGGGCCGATTCGTTGTTTTCGCCGTTTTTGGTTCCGAAAATCCTAGTAAGGAAATATTCTCGGAATCGGACGAAATCAATGCCCGGCATCCTATTTTTTCACGAAGCTTCCAGAACACCCGAGAGCCGGCGAGAGGAGGGCCACGGGGCCACCGGATGACAGGGGTGGCGCGGCCGGGGCCTGGGCCGCGCCCCCCTATTGTGTCACCGCCTCGTCAGCCCTCCGACTCCGCCTCTTCGCCTATTTAAAGGTCCCTGACCTAAAACCTCGAGACGGAAAAGCCACGGTACGAGAAACCTTCCAGAGCCGCCGCTATCGCGAAGCCAAGATCTGGGGGACAGGAGTCTCTGTTCCGGCACGCCGCTGGGATGGGGAAGTGCCCCCGGAAGGCATCTCCATCGACACCACCGCCATCTTCATCAACGCTGCTGTCTCCCATGAGGAGGGAGTAGTTCTCCATCGAGGCTAAGGGCTGTACCGGTAGCTATGTGGTTAATCTCTCTCCCATGTACTTCAATACAATGATCTCATGAGATGCCTTACATGATTGAGATTCATATGAGTTTTGTATCACAATTCATCTATGTGTTACTCTGGTAATGTTATTAAAGTAGTCTATTCCTCCTCCATGGTGTAAAGGTGACAGTGTGTGCATCATGTAGTACTTGGCGTAGTTTATGATTGTGATCTCTTGTAGATTATGAAGTTAACTATTACTATGATAGTATTGATGTGATTTATTCCGCCTTCATAGTGTGATGGTGACAGTGTGCATGCTATGTTAGTACTTGGTGTAATTGCAATGATCTATCATGCACTCTAAGGTTATTTAAATATGAACATCGAATGTTGTGGAGCTTGTTAACTCCGGCATTGAGGTGCTCTTGTAGCCCTACACAATTAGTGGTGTTCATCATCCAACAAGAGAGTGTAGAGTGGTTTTATTATGTGATCAATGTTGAGAGTGTCCACTAGTGAAAGTATGATCCCTAGGCCTTGTTTATAAGCATCGAAACTCCGTTTACTTACTGTTCTGTTGCATGTTTACTCGCTGCCATATTTTATTCAGATTGTTATTACCACTCATATACATCCATATTATTTGTATTTCACTATCTCTTCGCCGAACTAGTGCACCTATACATCTGACAAGTGTATTAGGTGTGTTGGGGACACAAGAGACTTCTTGTATCGTGATTGCGGTGGTTGCTTGAGAGGGATATCTTTGACCTCTTCCTCCCTGAGTTCGATAAACCTTGGGTGATCCACTTAAGGGAAACTTGCTGCTGTTCTACAAACCTCTGCTCTTGGAGGCCCAACACTGTCTACAAGAATAGAAGCACCCGTAGACATCAGGGTACAAGGTACATGATGCAAGAGCTTAAACATGATCTATATGAGCACAACAATTGCCAAGTATCACATTATTCAAGACATTATACCATTTACCACATGCGGTATTTTCCGTTTCCAACCATATAACAATGAATGAAGTAGTTCAACTTTCGCAATGAACATTAAAGATAAAGCTAAGAACACATGTGTTCATACGAAACAGCGGAGCGTGTCTCTCTCCCAAACAAAGAATGCTAGGATCCGATTTTATTCAAACAAAAACAAAAACAAAAACAAACAAACAGACGCTCCAAGTAAAGCACATAAGATGTGATGGAATAAAAATATAATTTCACTAGAGGAACCTGATAAGTTGTCGATGAAGAAGGGATGACTTGGGCATCCCCAAGCTTAGATGCTTGAGTCTTATTAAAATATACAGGGATAAACCACGGGGCATCCCCAAGCTTTTACTTTTCACTCTTCTTGATCATATTGTATCATCCTCCTCTCTTACTCCCTTGAAAACTTCCTCCACACCAAACTCAAAACAAACTCATTAGAGGGTCAGTGCATAATTCATATATTCAGAGGTGACATAATTATTCTTAACTCTTCTGGACATTGCACAAAGCTACTGAAAGTTAATGGAACAAAGAAATCCATCAAACATAGCAAAACGAGGCAATGCGAAATAAAAGGCAGAATCTGTCAAAACGAACGATCCGTAAAGACGAATTTTTAAGAGGCACCAGACTTGCTCGGATGAAAATGCCAAATTGAATGAAAGTTGCGTACATATCTGAGGATCACGCACGTAAATTGGCAGATTTTTATAAATTTTCTACAGAGACTACTGCTCAAATTCGTGACAGCAAGAAATCTGTTCCTGCGCGAGTAATCCAAATCTAGTATTGACTTTACTATCAAAGACTTTACTTGGCACAACAATGCAATAAAATAAAGATAAGGAGAGGTTGCTACAGTAATAACAACTTCCAAGACTCAAATATAAAATAAAGTGCAGAAGTAAAATAATGGGTTGTCTCCCATAAGCGCTTTTCTTTAACGCCTTTCAGCTAGGCGCAGAAAGTGTGAATCAAGTAACATCAAGAGACGAAGCATCAACATAGGGGTTGGGAGTTTTCTCAACTATGAATTTTATCTTATCTATGTGAGTTTCAGAGGCTCCCTTTTCATTATTCTTAGGCTTGCTATCCTCGTCAAACAAATTTTCAGGAACAAGCCAACCATAGTTATTTTCTAGAGCGTCATTCATTCCTAGGAGCTTACAAGGTATTATTGTCTTAATCTCCCCACCATCATTAATATTATTAGTGTACCTTATTCTATCCATGTCCATCTTTTCAAGGGTACTAGCAAAGTTGGTATAAGAGCCAAGCATCTTATATTTAATAAAGACCTTTCTAGCCTCTCTTGCTACACCACCAAATTCTTTAAGAAGGGTTTCTAAAACAAAATCTTTCTTTTCCCCTTCCTCCATATCACAGAGTGTGAGAAACATGTGTTGAATTATAGAATTGAGATTAACAAATTTAGTTTCCAACATGTGTACTAAAGAAGCAACAGCAATTTCATAAGTAGGAGCAAGTTCTACCGAGTGTCTATCTTCAAAATCTTCAGCTGTACTAACATGAGTGAAAAAATCTTCTATATAATCTCTCCCAATGATAGACCCTCGTCCTACCGGTATGTCTTTTAGGGTGAACTTAGGAGGAAACATGATGAAATAAACTAAAGGTAAATAAAGTAAATGCAAGTAACTAATTTTTTTGTGTTTTTGATATAAAGAACAAGACAATAAATAAAGTAAATGCAAGCAACTAATTTTTTTGTGTTTTTGATATAGAGAGCAAACAAAGCAGTAAATAAAGTAAAGTAAAGCAAGACAAAAACAAAGTAAAGAGATTGGATGTGGGAGACTCCCCTTGCAGCGTGTCTTGATCTCCCCGGCAACGGCGCCAGAAATTTATTGCTGGCGTACAGTTGGTGACGTGGGCATAACCCTTCGGGTACTCGACATTGCCATACCCGGTGCAAACTATGAAGCTGGACCAGCACGAGGACTCGACAAGCTGGACCCGCAAGGAATATCAACTTGGACTACAAGGAAAGAAGACTCCAACACGAATCCTACTAGGACTCTTGTAAACCCTAGCTTGGCTGATATATAAAGCCAGGCAGGGGCACCCCTTAGGACACGCACAATCAGAAACATAATCATAGGGCGACACGCCTAGAAACCGCAACCCGTGGATTAGAACTAGACTAGATCCAACAACTCCGCCTATGGCGGCCCCCTGTACCCATATATTCATATAGTGGATTGCTAGCAGGACGTAGCGATCCTCCACCGCGGGGATGTGAACCTGGGTACGTCGTGTACCGCCTCGCTCCCGGAACTTCCGTCGTCGCCTTTCTCTAAAACCCAAGCCCCGCATGGTGGGCATTGCCGAGGAACCGCCTCGTCAATTGGCGCCGTCTGTGGGAAAGCGTCGGCTGGACCTTTGTCATCCGGGCGAGATATACTTCATCATCAACGTCATCGGAATCGCGGCCCGTAGATCCAATCTGGCGAAACCTCTTCGTCGTGCAAAGGCGAAGGATTTGGCATACCCGTGCGCCGCAAGCACCCGGCGGCAAGAATTTCTCATCATCAACGACAAGATCGCTTCTAGTCAACAACAGCTTATTCCATGCAGGACATATTCAACAGGATCACTATTCGTATAGTTCGGCTTTCCATGCTAGACACGCAAAGTGGTGGCGTATGGATCTGATTTTGCCAATTTCTGCCATACGGAGGATGGACAGCGGCTCTCTCGAACATCACAATCCTGCTAGCAGGCACACACACGGCTCAGCAACCTGATGCGTTTTTTGTTCGGCTGCAAAGATATCAATGCATCTCTCTACTACACGTTCTCCCTCGGGTGCTATACTTCCGATCGGAACAAGCTTCGACTGCTTTACTGCGCATAGTCGCCACGCTCAGGGATCACTCGTTGCATCACGGACTTGATATATTCGGAAGCTCACCCGTCGACTGCCCTGCTCAGCTGACCGCGCCCGCCATTGCGCACTTTTCCTACTCGGGGGCTCGCCTGCCGCGGACCCGATATTACGGAACCGATATACTCGGATGCTCACCCGCAGCGGATCGGCTATGTCAACCGCGTCCTCTTCATCGGCCACGTCAGCTAGGCGTCGCGTGGATTATCTTGGATGGTGCAACTATTTCGTCAGTTGGCGTGGGAGTTAAAAATCTTTGTGGAGTAACTTTTCTTCAGGTCCCCGGCAACGGCGCCAAAAATTTAGCTTGATGACGCGTAAAGCACACGCCCGTTGGGAACCCCAAATGGAAGGTGTGATGCGTACATCAGCAAGTTTCCCTCAGTAAGAAACCAAGGTTTATCGAACCAGTAGGAGTCAAGAAGCACGTTGAAGGTTGATGGCGGCGGAGTGTAGTGCGGCGCAACACCAGGGATTCCGGCGCCAATGTGGAACCTGCACAACACAATCAAAGTACTTTGCCCCAACGTAATAGTGAGGATGTCAATCTCACCGGCTTGCTGTAAACAAAGGATTAAACGTATTGTGTGGAAGATGATGATTGTTTGCGAAGAACAGTAAAGAACAATTGCAGTAGATTGTATTTCAGATGTAAAGAATAGGACCGGGGTCCACAGTTCACTAGTGGTGTCTCTCCCATAAGATAAACAGATGTTGGGTGAACAAATTATAGTTGAGCAATTGACAAATAAAGAAGGCATAACAATGTACATACATATATCATGATGAGTACTATGAGATTTAATCAGGGCATTACGACAAAGTACATAGACCGCTATCCAGCATGCATCTATGCCTAAAAGTCCACCTTCGAGGTTATCATCCGAATCCCTTCCGAGTATTAAGTTGCAAATAACGAGACAATTGCATTAAGTATGGTGCGTAATGTAATCAACACAAATATTCTTAGACAAAGCATCGATGTTTTATCCCTAGTGGCAACAGACATATCCACAACCTTAGAACTTTACGTCACTGTCCCGGATTTAATGGAGGCATGAACCCACTATCGAGCATAAATACTCCCTCTTGGAGTCACAAGTATCAACTTGGCCGGAGCCTCTACTAGCAATGGAGAGCATGCAAGAACATAAATAACATATATGATAGATTGATAATCAACTTGACATAGTATTCAATATTCATCGGATCCCAACAAACACAACATGTAGCATTACAAATAGATGATCTTGATCATGATAGGCAGCTCACAAGATCTAACATGATAGCACAATGAGGAGAAGACAACCATCTAGCTACCGCTATGGACCCATAGTCCGGGGGTGGACTACTCACACATCGATCCGGAGGCGATCATGGCGATGAAGAGACCTCCGGGAGATGATTCCCCTCTCCGGCAGGGTGCCGAAGGCGATCTCCTGAATCCCCCGAGATGGGATTGGCGGCGGCGGCGTCTGCGGAAGGTTTTCCGTATCGTGGCTCTCGGATGCGGGGGTTTCGCGACGAAGACTTTAAGTAGGCGGAAGGGCAGGTCAAGGGGCGTCACGGGGGCCCCACACAACAGGCCGGCGCGGCCAGGGCTTGGGCCGCGCCGCCCTGGTGTGTCGCCACCTCGTGGCCCCACTTCGTTTCCTCTTCGGACTTCTGGAAGGTTCGTGCAAAAATAGGACCACAGGCGTTGATTTCTTCCAATTCCGAGAATATTTCCTTACTAGGATTTCGAAACCAAAAACAGCAGTAAAACGACAAGACTGGCTCTTCGGCATCTCGTCAATAGGTTAGTGCCGGAAAATGCATAAATATGACATATAATGTGTATAAAACATGTGAGTATCATCATAAAAGTAGCATGGAACATAAGAAATGCTATTGAGGGAAAGTTCTGCATGCATGCACAAATAGACGAATCTGCTGATGTCAGCGGAATCTTTTCCAAATTTGAAAATTCAAAACATTTTAACTTTCAAACGACAACTCTAAATTAAGATTCGCTTTCACCAATAAATCCGTCTCGACGAGATCTTCAAAACTAGCACTCATGTTGATATGTTTCGAGAAACTTTTTTCGGGCTAAAAGTTATCAACCCTCTCTGTTTAAATAATCAACCCCTCCGTACTTAAGTGATCAACGGTGAATGTATAAAATTATCAACCTGGTGCAGGCTATTGAGGGAAAGTTCTGCATGCATGCACAAATAGACGAATATGCTGATGTCAACGGAATCTTTTCCAAATTTGAAAATTCAAAACATTTTAACTTTCAAACGACAACTCTAAATTAAGATTCGCTTTCACCAATAAATCCGTCTCGACGAGATCTTCAAAACTAGCACCCATGTTGATATGTTTCGAGAAAAAAAAATTGGGCTAAAAGTTATCAACCCTCTCTCCTCCGTATTTAAGTGATCAACGGTGAATGTATAAAATTATCAACCTCAAAGTTAATTTTTTTTTTAACATTTTAGCGAATCTTTTTTAGTTTAGAAGCTATCAACCCGGTGTCCTGTTATTTATCCACAGTAAATATAAATAACTATCAACCCTAAAAATCTAACTTCATTTCGAATATTTTGGCGACTCTTTTTAGTTTACAAGTTATCAACTCGGTGCCCCGTTATTTATCAATGGTAATTATAAAAAACTACCAACCCTAAAGAGTATTTCATTTAAATATTTTAGCGAACATTTTTTTATTTTACAAGCTATCAACCCGGTGCCTCGTTATTTATCAACGATAAATATAAATAAATAATAACCCTAAAAAGTATTTCATTTAGAATATTTTAGCGACTCTCTTTTAGTTTAGAAGCTATCAACCCGGTGACCCGCTATTTATCAATGGTAAATATAAATAAATATCAACCCTAAAAACTTAATTTAATTTAAAATATGTAGCGACTCTTTCTTTGTTTACAAGTTATCAACCCGGTGCCCCGTTATTTATCAACGGTAAATATAAATACCTAGCAACCCTAAAAACCAAATGTCATTTAGAATATTTAACAACTTTTATTAGCTTACACCTTAAAACAGTACTTAATTTGAGTAGCAAGTGGTAGTTCATTTGAGTTGCAAGTGGATCTTCCCACCCGTTATTTTCCCCCTAGCCCGAAAAAGGAAATTATAAAATTAATCAAAAAACATGAATTACCGTACGAAATAACAGCATAAAGGGAATTGCAAAAAAAAATGTCAAAAGGGAATTGCAAATAAAGAGAATTGAAAGTATGCGTCGTGCTGAAAAAAGAGGGCGAGAAGCTCTGTGCATGCATGCAGCAACTTGTGAGAGCTAGTCTCGTGCTGAAAAGTTGGCTCATTAAATGCAAACTCATGAGATACTTTATGCATGCATGCACTGTGAACGCTCTTTGCTATATGCAACTTGCAAGTGGGAACGTGAGCTATTAGTGTGAACACAAAGCTACATGTAAACGTAATTAAACACTACAAGACAAAAAAAGGGAATTGATTTCGTGCATGGCGCGAGCGCTGCTGCGCAAGAAAATAGATCGCTCGAACCATCGTTTGCCAAGGAGGGAATTCAGCCAATAGGGCGATGAGTAGGTTTTCCGTCGTAATTCTAGCCACGAAGCGCCCGTTCTCTAAAACTAGATTATTTCCCGCGCGTTGCTGCGGAACATACATTAAAATTTAAGTTATTAGATTTAAGGAGATGTGATTTAAACATAGAAGAAAAGAAGAAAAGGTGTGTTAATCATTTAGACAAAAAAAGTCATGATGGTCCTTTGGTAAAAATTACAGTAAACAAAAGAATCAATCATCGCTATCATGCTTGAATTAAATAGAGAACAATTTATATTAACAAATGGGAGAACATAGTAGCCTTGAGCATTTGAGCATGTGAATGGAGCAACCACAAGCAACATCTCATAAAATAGGAAGCTCAATAAATGAACAAACATGCACTACGCAGTTCTGAAAACCCTAGAAATGCTCCTCCGCAAAAAAGAAGACAAAACCAATTCTTTTCTCTGTTGAACAGCTCAAAAATAAGAGAAACTCTTGAGGAAAAAGAGAATAAAGATCCTATTCCAACTTGAGGAGGAAGTGCAACAAAGATCGTAAACTGGTTATCAAAGATGAGCGAAAAGGCCCGAGCTGCGTAAACTAAATGTTGGTTATTAAAAACAGATTAGCACATTATTAGACTAAATGACACGTAAGTGCCAATATTTCAGTTAACACCAGTTGGAATCACTATAGGTCTTCTGAAAGTGCTCCGAAAGAACTGAGAGATGCATTGAAGTCCTTGCAAACTAATGTCCTGCATGTACATGAAACATACATGTATTGTTATGGTTATCACCGTATGAAAATATAAATAAGTGCTTTTCTTCCAAAGAAAAGCTACAAAATTTATTTCAGGAAGATTGAGCTGTCAAGTATGGATCACTGTCAAAGCCTTGAAAGTTAACACAACACAAGTCAGAATATTCTAAACTGAGTCATGTCCCATGTGTCATGATTCTTTAGAGAAGAGATTAGTGCCATACCTTGAAAAAAACCCACTGTTGGTTGTACCAACGCACAGTGCTTCACATAATGAGAGTTTTTGTGAAAGGCCAGAACCTTCTGTTTGTTGCTTCAAAGTCTCCCGCAGCGAAGTGAATGGATGTGAAGCAGAAGGAGAACAATGGAAAGGATATGGAAGTGTAGTAGGAAAATGAAATTGCATGCAGTTTGACGCATGGGGAAAGAACTATGTCGATAAATATACTTACACTCGAAAATATTAGCAACCAATTAACTGACAGGAAATGCAAGAACGAATGCCGATTTGATCTTTCCAACTGACGATAGAACCTGACAAATACAAAATCCGGTTTTGTAGTCTCCTTAGCATCCTCAAACTGGCCAAACTCAAGCTTCATAACCATAAAATAAATCCAGGTGTTGCCCGGTGATAAATCGTCTCCATTTCTCCGGGGAGTTTTAGGATATTGAAACAGAAAATAAACCTTGTCATCCATAGCTGAAGACAAGTTCAACGAAAGTACCAGACTGCAGTAGCGGGTAGAACTGAAAATTCGTAGCATGTTACATTGAATCCATAGTGTGCACTGTTTTGCTTAATTTCCTTCATGTCTAAATTAAGTAAACCAAAGATTTAACATCAATTGAGATAGGATTCGAGCAAATAAAAAGAGCAGGGGTGCAAGAACAAACAAAAGGGGAAATGTCTTACTGGCTTAGTTGAGCACCTGCATATGTGATTAGGACAGGAGTAAAAGCAATAATTCCCACTGGGAAGGAGATGCCTTGCGACAGAATAGTCGTAAGATGGGAGCACAAGAGAGGAGAATACAGACTCTGCATTGAGATCTTTACTTTTTACATGGTCCATTGAGATCATTAGGATTGAGCAAGACATCCAATGTGACAGACCTTATATATGACACAGCATAATCAAATGAAAGCATCCAGTTGTCAGTTACAGGAGGCGAAAAGATGTAAAATTTGAGAGTGGGTACAGGAGGCAGAAGGTCGCTGCTAATAGTTGTTGATGGTCTGTTGCATTGAAGAGAGTATTTAATCAATATAAACATTATTTTTAAGGAAAAAATATAGTAAAAAGAGTGACATGGCAATGTGATGATGTGGCATGCTTGCATGTTGACAGAATTACCCTTAGTGGGTTGCTCCTATTTAGATATTACTAGGAAAAAACCCGTGCGTTGCTACGGTTTATTTTTATATAATAATTTTAAGTCATGGATAATTTTACAACTTAAAATTGGTTTTAAAAATTAGAGCTATTTGTTTGTCTGGTAGCGAAGAAATCTTAAAGATTGGAAATTCTCAATAGCATTAGAAAAAAATCGAATGTTTACCTGGAAGAGAAAGGGTTAGTTGCATGGTAATTGACTGCACTCCACGACATCATGCGTGCTATAATCCAGAATATGAAAAGGCAGGCCTTACAAATTATTTGAATACCATCAAACTTGAGAAATCAAGTCGTAGCTCAGCTTTTTATTTCTCGGAGTAGACCGACTGGTTGCGTTGTACCATGTCGCTTACGTGGTAAGCAACTGACCAAAACTAATATACTCCTATTCCGTATAATCAAACAACATACGGATGATGATGAAGGGCCTGGCGAACTGGCCATGGAATCAAGCCATGGGACGGGCGCAAGGTGAAGGAGAGGAAACGTCACTCCTGTAGAAATACTCGCTGATGGCCGCCGGAGATACTGGATTCAGGAACCGAACGGCCAGGCTAGGCCGGCAAGGAACTCCAAATTCATCACGCCATTATCTACTTTAGATCCACTCACCAATTAAAAAATTCTGCAGTAGAATAGTCCAAATCTGCATAACCTATTGTGCATCTCATGTGTCTGGATCTAGCAGGCAACGATTAATCCTGGCAACAATCTACTCCAAGCGATTGAAATCAACACGATGACTTGCCTCCCTTCCGCTGCCTTTTTCTCGTCCGTGTTCTCCTCTAATATCTCTTTTCTCTAGCGAAACACCTTGTAACAGCAGCCTTCTGTGATTTGTGAGGTCGAACCTTAATGTGCAGGATTCTTCGATCTAGACCGGCCGGACGTCAGGAGTTTTGCTGATTCTATATTTTATAGAAAATTTGCGTCATATGTAATAGAAATTTCAGCGTTGTTGCCCAGCAGTGCAGTTGCGGGGCTGAGCGATGGAGGAAGCCACCCATAGGAAGAGAACCTGACGAAAGAAAACGGATATTATGCGATTTGATCAGATCGATACATCAAATCGAGTCCGCCTCTGGCTGTCGTCCTTGCGGCCGGCGACATCGCATGGTCTAGCGATTCAGATGCGATGACCAAGCATCAGATCGATACATCATCCACGCGACGTCCCGCTCTGCTTCTGGACGTCTGCCGCGTTTGTAGTTGACGGCGGCGTTCATCGAACCACCATGGACAAAGAACTCGCCTCTAACGGCGGAGTGACGAGCAACTTACGACGGAGCAGCGAACAACCACGACCTCTTGATGGCAGACGAGACGGCCTCCGCGCTCGCGCCGGCGCCCACGCCATGTTCTATGTCGATATCATCTCGCAATCGGTTCGCATCTTGCTGATCATGTCCGGGATGCCTTGGGATCCTTCGGCTAGGTCAGCTGGCTAATCAATAGCGAAATTACGGAGGAAAAATTCCGATCAAAATCAAGAGAAGTTCGATCGTCTGGGACGTGTCTATATATAGAGGATGGGTGGCGTGTGGCAGAGGAGGAGATTTGGTTGGATTGTTGACGAGAAAGGTCGCCTACGGCATGCGCGCAGGTTCGTGGAGAGCGCGGTCTCTGGGCGAGGGACGCGTACGGCAGCGCTGTTTATGTGAGAACTTTCCGCGAGGGGAGGTAAAAGAATAGAACGAAACGGTATCGGTGGCAATGTGTGTGTTATGCGATTTGGTGGGAGGGTAAAATGGTCCAACGAAAAGTTGGACGAAAATTCTGGCAGAAACCTTAGCTCCTTTATTATTAGGTATAGATAGATGACACGAAAGCCCACGATTGCAACGGTCGATTGGTATTTGACAACTCCATCCAAAAAAATTAAAATTCTGCATGTTTCATGGACAGCTCGTTCGAACCGCTCGCCACGTCCTTCACATGCATGAACGAGTACAGTATTCCTCCACTTCTCACGCGTTGACCTTAGGACGAGCAGCTCACTTCGTCTCCACCATGTAACTCGCACTATCGAAGCCGTACCATTTTTCTCCCTCCATTCCTCTTGAGTTCTTCTCCAACACCCTGGCCGCGATGGGCTCGCCAGCGAGACGCCAGTGGCCCCTCATCCTCACCTCCGCCTTCCTCGCCGTCTCGCTGATCGCACCGCCTGCCTCGGCGCAAACCAACTGCACCGACCACACGTTCTCCGGCGGCCGCGTCTACGCGGCGTGCAACTCGCTGGGGGAGCTGGGCGCCAGCGTGCACTGGACGCACCACGGGGCGAACGGGACCGCTGACATCGCGTTCCGCGTGCCGGCGGGCACGGCGGGGTGGGCGGCGTGGGCCATCAACCCGTCCGCGGTCGGCATGCTCGGCGCCAACACCGTCTTCGCCTACCACGAGCCGGCGACCGGCTCCGTGCGCGTCCTCACGGCGGTCGTCGACAGCTACGCCCCCGTGCTGGCGGACGGGAACCTCACCTTCGCCGTGCACGGCCGCGGCGCGGAGTACGTAGACGGCGTGTACGACGTCCACGCGACGGTCTCGCTGCCGGGGAACAGTACCCGGCAGAACATCGTCTGGCAGGTCGGCTCGTCGTCCGCGGACGGCCTGCCGGAGAGCCACCAAGCGTTCGGGGACAACATCATGTCGTCCCGGAGCTGGGACTTCAGCTCCAGCGACGCGGCGGTCGCCGACGTCCCTGCTCCGAGGGACAGCGTCTACAGCACATTGCTCCGACCCAAGAATGTATGGCGGTCTGGATTAGTTACTCTTGATCTTTCTTCTTCACTTGGGGAAATTTAGTTGGTTCGTACGTACGTGCAGATACACGGCGTGCTGAATGCTGTGAGCTGGGGCGTGCTGCTCCCTCTCGGCGTCGTTCTGGCGAGGTACATGAGGGTGTTCCCGTCGCTCGATCCGGCATGGTTCTACCTCCACGTTGCCTGCCAATGCAGCGGCTACGTGATCGGCGTCGCCGGGTGGGTCTTCGGCCTTACCCTTGGCAGCAAGGCAAAAGGTGCCCTGCGGTACCCTGGACATCGCAACATCGGCACCGCGCTCTTCGTCCTATCAACGCTTCAGGTCTGTCCTCCATGCAATCTGCTCAAGGCCGGGCATTCCTTTTGGTTTAGTTTGTACTCCCTTGGTTCCATAATCCATATTAGTTGTCGCTAATTTAGTACGATCGGATTCACCAGGCTTCTGCGCTGCTCATTCGCCCGAAGAAGACCGTCAAAGTTCGCTTCTACTGGAACCTGTACCACTGGTCCGTCGGCTACACGGTGGTCGTCATGGGCGTCTTGAACGTCTTCAATGGCATCGGCATCCTGCAACCTGACCCCAAGTACAGGCACGCATACATTGGTGTTGTTCTGGTACTCGCCGTGGTGGCCTTCGTCCTGGAGGTTGTGACGCTGACGGTCAGGTTCAAGAAGAGCCGGCGGTAATGGCTCCTGGGTATGGTGCTTTGACTACAGTTAAGCTTATCTTTCTCTTTCCTGAGAGGACCAGTTAAAAAAAAAAGCTTATCTGGGAGACTGGGACAGACATTTGACCTATCATGACTGGAAGAAAGTAGTATTTCTAGGCGTTTTGTAGAAGTGAGGAAGACGGAATGTTATATGTTCTTTTTGTACAATAGTTTTGGTTCTTCTTGACATTATATCCTGCAAATCTGTAATACACCTCAGTGTAGTCCCTTCGTCCTCAAATAAATAGACGTTTAGCTCCAAACTTTGTCCATAAAATAGTGTATTTCTACCTCTCCAATGCATTTTAAAGTAGCAAAAATTGCTTCTCTCTCATCGTACAGAAATCAAACCCAATAATATTTAGGGCATGTTCTCATTGATTTCTATATGTACTTAGCTCATTGAAAGTGAAAGAATTAAAGAGGAGTTAGGCGTTGGTTTGCATATCCTCAATACATTTTATATTCCACTTCATAATTTATCTTGACAAACCCGCATGGACACTTATTTATAGACGGAGGGAGTAGGCAAGCTTACACTTCGCACTTAAGTGTATACAACAGCAGAAAGACTTAAGCAAGAACAACAATACCCCACTATACCGAACTCATCCAGTAATTATAAATTTGTTATACACTCCCTTTGTCCATAAAAGAATGCCCTAGATGTAGTGTCTGCATACATCTAAATTTAGAAAAATGTAAAACATCTTTTTTATGTACAGATAGTACGCCTTTTGACTTAAGCAAAAAGTCTGGGTTTTTTTAATTACAAGGCAATCAGTCAACCGATGATTTCCGATGCTTCGCTTTGTTTAGGCTTACCTATGGATGGCTAGACGGTGCACATCGTACAGAAGTCGTACGCAACTCACATTAAAAAGGGCAGGGCGGGTTTTTGTCTAGTATTGATTTTCCATAAGGGAAGCCAGATGGGGTATTTGGTCTTTGGTTTCAATCGACGGCAACATACGAGGATGTGCATGATTAAACCAAGCCAATGGACTAGCCCAAGGCACGCACAGGTCATAAAGGCCCATTTATAACAAGTTGTGACATGCCACAACGCGGGCTTTGCCATCAAGGCCTAGACACGACAATGTTACTAAACGGGCCTCCTAGTTTAGGCATTCTGGGATGTAAGAAAAAACCCAGAAAAATAAGGAAAATCGGAAAAAAAATAAAAAAAATCTAAACGTGTCGTGCCATGCCGCCATGCCCGCACGCGGGCTCCCGGTTGCATCCCATGCACAGTCCATGATAGGTTGTGGGCCCAACACAATCCATTTAACCATGAGATGAGCCCGTGATGGGCTTGTTATATGTGCTCTGGCTGGCACGTGACACGCACGGCCTGGTGCTCAGCTCTTCGTACAAGCAGGCCCATTTCCACGACATTTAGGTTTCACTAGAAAAGCTAGTCGAAAACGGACTTGGGAATGACACATAGACACCAATAGATATACCACACATCAACATATGCACAACATAATTCATATTACTTTTAAACAATTATTTCTTGATACATTTTAATTTTACCATAACATGCTAACCAAAAAGTTAATAAAAACACAATTCAGGAACAGTGAACTAGAAATATAACCCAATAATATCATAAGTTCACTAATTTTGAAGAAAAGAACACTCAAACAAGAGTTGCAGAAACAACATAGTTAACATATTGTACAAGACAAGTGTTACAAATCACAAATGTACTTTCTCCATCTCACAATGTGAGAATGTTAGTAACCGAAACAGTTCGCCAAAATGTGTTACATTGCGTAACAAAAGGGAGTATAGGCTAAATGTTCACAAAATTTTCGCATGGGTTCGTGTGGGATTTGCGGAGAGTCAGATGACAATTTTGTTTCACCGTTGAACGGACATGATGGCCATTATGCCGCTATGCTACGTGATGCGACGCAAGGCCCACAACAAAACCTGATCTCTCATCTAATTGTTGGTGAAGGCCCCACATGTCTCGGCCATTATGTCGTGAGCACATGGATCAGGCTCGGACCAGTCCGCGAGATCCAATATGCGAGTCACCTCGTTTGTCTCACGGCACCCGCAGTCAATACACCATCTCTCTCCCCTCTTTCAGTTTCTTCTCCAATCTATATTGAAAGAATGTTGATACATGGAACCATTGATTAATTTATCATTTATATGCGTCTATTACAACCATAAGATAAAACAAGTAACCTCTCATGGTAGAATGCATTAGCCGCCGTTGAGACATGAGAAATTTGTCGCTGCACTTCTCCAGCTTAGCCATAGATAGCTTAAACTATAGAGAATCAAAGTAAAATGAAGGCTACGTAATCATTAACTAGCTAACAAGGACGTGCTACTGATTTCAATGTCAGATCATTGCCTAGCTAACAAGGATGTCACAGTGACTTTAACTGTCATATCATTGACTAGCTAACAAAGATGTTGTACTGATTTTAAGTGTGAGATCGTTGGCTAGCTAACAAGGATGTCACTATGATGTTAACTATCAGATTATTGCCTAGCTAACAAGGACGTGCCACTGATTAAGAGATGGTATTTTATAGACCCCAATTCACACCAAACCATAAACAATAGTGTATGTTAACAATCACATAGATCCCAATGCTCTGCAAGTTTAACCATAGATCAGAGAAATTGTGGAAGTACCTAGTGTTGGGATTTGTAGCAGAAAGAAAAAGTTTCTAACTAACGCAACTCGGTTGCCTAGCAGGTCTATCTAGGATTAATGCTGTAACGGGGGAGATATCGGAGAACGTACCCTCGTAGATCGATAGCGGTTAACGTCCGTTAGAACATGGTCGATGTAGTCGAACAGGCGACGCCAACCTCAGGGTGATGAAGAAGTCCTCTCCCCGACGCCAAGTACCGTAGGTGCAACATTTTGTAGTTTCACACACATATGGTGCTCAACAACACTCCTGGCTTCGATCCAGCGAAGTTGCAAAAGTAGATCTTCTAGATCCAGCGCTCCCGCGTACTAGGTGGAGTTGTCCCCACCCTGCGCAGTTCTTCAGGGAACCGCGCGGAGTCGAAAACGTGAGAGAGAGAAAAAATACTTTATTTTATTGTGTATTTATTTTGCTCCAAAAATACAGTATATATAGGACAAAAGTGGGGCAAAGCAACATGGCTAGACAAGGTGGGACTAAAAGAAGAGATTTCTATTTTCGTGCCCTCGGGTCTTTAGTTGTGCTCAGTTTTTCCAGCCGCTTAGTTTTTCCTCAATTTTTCCCAAGCCTTGTCTGAAACCCTCACAAGTTCTGGAACGGCCGGTTGCCCGACGGGTCAACAACTTTGACCGTTATCTGCTGACTAGTGGGGCCACGTAGAGCCCACAAAGGCACGTCAGACCATCCATCTTTGTTTGACCGTAAGCATCATCGTATCCCTGACCAAAAGGCGGAGGAGTGGGGCTTCGGTATATCGAATGACAAGTGGGGCCATGACACTGATACAAGGGGCAATACACGGGTAGGATTATATTTTTAAACGGAGCTCTACAACGATGGCACGGAGGAGGTGGCCTGCGGGGTGCCGAGATGAGATCGACGTCCACAAAGAACTGCATGAGGCGAGACTAGACGCATTAGATAGATATGAACTAGACGTGTTTAACCGTGCAAAAAAGAGAAGAAAATGGTCGAGGACATCGACGACTGCCTCAACACTTCAGCTGACGGTGTCGGACACGAACGCGAGCAATGTAGAGAAAACTAGTGTCTCTCCTTTCTGGCGTGTATAGATGGGTGCTAGGGGAGTGTGGTGGCGAAGGGAAAGACCTCGCGGTGGTCTGTGGCGTCCAGCATAGCGGGGAGGCGTGGCCGTGCCCACAACGGCGTGCATGTTTGGCATTGGCATCAACATGTACGTTCGGCATTGGCCTCGGCGATATCTCTGGTGTGTCAGTGATCGAATGAGGGGACGGGATTGAGGCTGCATCCCGACGGTGACCTAGAAGTGGCGGCGAGCATAGCCATTTTGACCATGCCGATATCGGCATCGACATCGTTTGGAGGCTGTGGTGCTCTAATCAAGGTGGGATTTGTTTCTTGTATGCCAAAATGAATTTGAAACAAGTTTCCTATTGAAAGTTAGGTAAAATACAAAAGTTTGTAACTAAAAAATTTACTGGCACCATGGTGAGGTTCTTTCTGATAGAGCTATACGGTTCAGTAAATTTTTTTGACACTTTTTAGATATTCCTTGTTGTTACACATATGGCATCATGTATGGAAAATTTGGGGAGATTTGGAGATGTTCAAAAAATCACTTTGCTTAAGCGCATGCCGTTTGGTCTCACTGAAACCAGCTTTTGTAACAAGTTAGGTTTTTTCGACCTTCTCTAATTGACCTCAAATTTCATACAGATGATCTTCTATAGAAAGATAGGTAGATTGTTTCGTTTTTACATTTTTTGAACTTTTATTTCCCTTTATAATACCCAGTTGATTTTTTGATCAAAACCTCGAAAGTTAACATAAGTAGATGGTGAACCCTCCCAAACTTCAAATACAGAGATAGATAGATTGTTTCGTTTATTATTTTTAGTGTGAAAAGTAATGGCTACAAGAAATCGGTGATGGTTTACCATTTTTTTGCGTGAAAAGTAATGGCTACAACAAATCGGTGATGGTTTATCATTTTTAGCGTGAAAAATAATGGCTACAAGAATCCGATGATGGTTTATCATTTTTTGCGTGAAAAGTAATGGCTACAACAAATCGGTGATGGTTTATCATTTTTTGCGTGACAAGTAATGGCTACAACAAATCGGTGATGGTTTATCATTTTTTGCGTGAAAAAGTAATGGCTACTCCCTCCATACCGGTCTATAAGGACATTTCGTGATTTGAGAAGAACTTTGACCATTAATTTGGTCAACAAAATATGAAATATATATCACAAACATTATATCGTTGGAAACTTCTTTTGCATATGAATCCAATGGTATAATTTTTTAGGCATATAAATTTTATTGGGTTGACCAAATTAATGATCAAAGTTTCTCTCGAAACATGTAATAGGCCTATAAACCGTTATGGAGGGAGTACAAAAAATCGGTGATGGTTTATCATTTTTTGCTTGAAAAGTAATGGCTACAAGAAATCGGTGATGGTTTATCATTTTTGCGTGAAAAATAATGGCAACAAGAATCGGCGAGGGTTTATCATTTTTTGCGTAAAAAGTAATGCCTAAAAGAGTTTATAATTTTTAGCGCATGAAAAATAATACAAAAAACCAAACTTGCTGAATCCGGTGGTAAACTGGGTATTTAGCATACATAGAGGGTGGAAGCTAGCCGCTGATAGAGAGAGAGGGGTTATCCTGCCCGTTAGATCATATGATCAACGGTCGGCGGGCACGATCCGCGTGACAAGGGCTAGACCAATTAGGGCAAGGTTGGGCGTCTGTGAGAATTTATGAAGGGAGAGGGAAAAACTGAGTAGTATCAAGAAACCAAGGGCACGTGAGTAGTAAAAAGACTAAGGGATTCAAATATGAGATTTAAAAAATAAAAAATGTATGTTTTGTACAATGAAACCCATCTTGGCCTACCTCAAACTATTTGCAATACAAATATATATGAGTATGAAAATTGTGGCCTCATTCAGACAAAGTATGTTTTGGAGAAAGCTATTTTGGGAAGGGCTTATTGTGGAAAGCCATGCACCTTCATAGCTACTAGGTGATTTGAGAAGTGAAAATTTGTGGTAAAACTTGATTTATCTATGATTGTTATGGTTTCCAACGTGGCAGATCGCGTAAGAAGACTCCATGAGTAAGTGCCGCTATGGTTTTATCTTTTTTGGAATTTTTTGCGCATGGAATGACTCAATTAGATAGCTTAATCTCATTTGTTGACTCTCTATTGACCAGACACTTGAGGGTAAAACTGAGTATATTGCACTAGCCAGTATTAGTACTCGAGGGGAAAATTGAGTACAGATATTTTTCCAGTGTAAGACTCAAGGGTAGAACTGAGTACACGTAATGGTGCAGACGTGCAGTACCACGGCCGCGTGTCGCGGTGCGCAGCGGTTAGGCGGTGCGCGTGTTGACACCAAACGTCTAATTTTTTTTGAGAAACTGCCGAGACTAACCGTCACCTTGCCTCTACAGAGCTCCTCTCTCCCTCACGCACGCAACCACGCATCTCACGTCCCATCAACTTCTTCAAATCGAAGGAAAAAACCCCAACCGTCGTACATGAGCTCCCCTGCCGGCGATGGAGAAGAAGAATGCACCGGCGGCTGTCGCCCCCGAGCCCGTTGCCTCCGAGCCCTTCGCCTCCGAGCCCATCACCTCCGAGCCCGTTGCCCCCGAGCCCGTCGCCTCCGAGCCCTTCGCCTCCGAGCCCGTCACCTCCGAGCCTGTCGCATCCGAGCTCGTCGCATCCGAGGCCGTCGCATCCGAGGCCGTCGCCGTCGAGCCCTTCGCCTCTGAGGGCGGCACATCCAAGTGCGGCGCCTCCGTGAACTGGGCCTCTCTCATGGCTGACGGACCACTTCATAAGATCGGCGACTTCTTACTGGCGAACGAGGAGTACGTGAACACCTACTCTGCTTTCAGACAAGTTTATAGAAATTGGCGCTTTGGTTTACCTGAGCCCGACGTGCATCTGCACGAATGGATCATGGTAGAACACGTCCTTCCATGCACCGCTGAGTTCACCTTCCTCCACCTCCGCACATCCCGCTACATCACCATCGATCTAACGGAAGTTCATGCAAGGTTCAAATTCCTCCAGATCTATAGAGTTAATCTATTTTTATTTTCAATTGTAAACATCTTAGTGCTGAATGTTATCTTCATCAATATATTTTAGATACTACTTCATCGGCTTTTGCCGTGGCGTAATCGTTCTTTCCCAGAAGAACCAGCCGCATGATGGCGTGTATTTCACACGTTCGTTGGGCAACCCCAAGAGGAAGGTATGATGCGCACAGCAGCAAGTTTTCCCTCAGAAAGAAACCAAGGTTTATCGAACCAGGAGGAGCCAAGAAGCACGTTGAAGGTTGATGGCGGCGGGATGTAGTGCGGCGCAACACCGGAGATTCCGGCGCCAACGTGGAACCCGCACAACACAACCAAAGTACTTTGCCCCAACGAAACAGATGAGGTTGTCAATCTCACCGGCTTGCTGTAACAAAGGATTAACCGAATTGTGTGGAAGATGATTGTTTGCAGAGAAAACAGGAAAACAAGTATTGCAGCAGATTTGTATTTCAGTATTAAAGAATGGACCGGGGTCCACAGTTCACTAGAGGTGTCTCTCCCATAAGATAAAAGCATGTTGGGTGAACAAATTATAGTCGGGCAATTAACAAATAGAGAGGACATAACAATGCACATACATGGCATGATAAGTATAGTGAGATTTAATTGGGCATTACGACAAAGTACATAGACCGCCATCCAACTGCATCTATGCCTAAAAAGTCCACCTTCAGGTTATCGTCCGAACCCCTTCCAGTATTAAGTTGCAAAGCAACAGACAATTGCATTAAGTATGGTGCGTAATGTAATCAACAACTACATCCTCGGTAAGGGTGCAAGTGGACACGTCCACGGATTTGCCCGCATTACCTGCATCATCCGCAAAAGCAAAGTGCGGGCTTTGCAGGCGCCTGCGTCCGCTACTGGGATTGCCTGCAGAGCCCAGCAGGATTTGCAGGACAGGGAAGACTGATTCGACATGCGGAATACTTCCAAGAAAAACGCTATAAACAACTCGGAGACAGGGAGGTTGATTTCACGATCGAGCATGCCGGTTTCCTCCACGATGGAGATGAGCTGTTGCCACCAGCTCAGGCCTCCGTCTCCGGCCACAGTCGGCGGCCAACTCCCTATGCAGCGCCGGGCATGCCTCGTGGCCGTCGGCGCTACGCGCGCGGTCGACGGCGCGGCGATGGCCACGTCCTGGGGAACGGCCGACAGCGTGCCGCACGTGGCGCTGGTGCGCGTGCAGGCGCCGGGGGTGGCGCGTTGGAGCGACCGGAGGCAGTGCCCGCCGTGGAGGGCCAAGTCCCTGGACAACATCGTGCCGGAGAACCTACCCCGGACGGTGCCGCACCGAACGAGCGGAGGCCCAACGGCGTCGCTGCGGCATACAAGCCGCCTGCTCCTACGCCCGTGTCGTCGCCCGACACAGGGGTGCCGTTCCTGGTGCTCCGCTCCGGCAGCATGGGCTGCTTCTCCCTCTAATTGGCACTTAGGAATATCTGCACATACGACATCAACTCCACAAACATCCGGGAAACAAGCTAGCAGAGCTGCTCTGCTCTAATCAATTTATTTATGCAACCAACATCGATCTGATTACTGAATTGAAGTGGATTGATTTCTTGAGTCGTCCGTCTGGTTCCAATTCAAGATCCAATGGGAAACTCTGGTTGACTCTGACTCTCAGAACTGAGATAGCTCCAGTTTTGTTTAACTTTAGATCTCAGTCGCCAGCTGGCCAAGGTGTCTTTGAGGGCGATGGGGAGGTGCAGTCTAGCAGGAAAGGCTAAGATGAGGAGCGGAGGCGCCGGCAAGGCAGGTGGGGATGAACAGGTCCGGGACGAGGAAGATGAAAGAGAGCGACGCGGGCCGAGCAAGCGGGCCAAGAAGGTTAGGTGGAAATTGTCTGCATGGCCCACGTATGCAAAGCAGGTAGTCCGCCACGCCGTGAGACGATTTTTTCGTGGCGCGGCAAAGTGGGCCTGTGGAAGCCTGCATCCACCTGCATCCGGAATCCTCGGACATAGCGCCAATGTTTTATCCCTAGTGGCAATAGCACAACACAACCTTAGAACTTTCTGTCACTGTCCCAGGTGTCAATGCGTGCATGAACCCACTATCGAGCATAAATACTCCCTCTTGGAGTTAAAAGCAAAAACTTGGCCGGAGCCTCTACTAGTAACGGAGAGCATGCAAGATCATAAACAACACATATGTAATAACTTGATAATTAACATAACATGGTATTCTCTATCCATCGGATCCCGACAAACACAACATAGAGTATTACGTATAGATGATCTTGATCATGTTAGGCAGCTCACAAGATCCAACAATGAAGCACAATGAGGAGAAGACAACCATCTAGCTACTGCTATGGACCCATAGTCCAGGGGTGAACTACTCACTCATCACTCCGGAGGCGACCATGGCGGTGTAGAGTCCTCCGGGAGATGAATCCCCTCTCCGGCAGGGTGCCGGAGGAGATCTCCGTAATCCCCCGAGATGGGATCGGCGGCGGCGGCGTCTCGCAAGGTTTTCCGTATCGTGGTTTTTCACCTCGGGGTTTCGCGACGGAGGCTTTAAGTAGGCGGAAGGGCAGAGTCGGGGGCCGACGAGGGGACCACACCACAGGGCGGCGCGGGCCCCCTTGGCCGCGCCGCCTTGTGGTCCGGCCACCTCGTGGCCCCACTTCGTATGCTCTTCGGTCTTCCGGAAGGTCGTGGCAAAATAGGCCCCCGGGTCTTTGTTTCGTCCAATTCCGAGAATATTTCGTTACTAGGATTTCGAAACCAAAAACAGCAGAAAACGAGAACCGGCACTTCGGCATCTTGTTAATAGGTTAGTTCCAGAAAATGCACGAATATGACATAAAGTGTGCATAAAACATGTAGGTATCATCAATAATATGGCATAGAACATAAGAAATTATCGGTACGTCGGAGACGTATCAAGCATCCCCAAGCTTAGTTCTGCTCGTCCCGGCAGTGTAAAACGATAACAAAGATAATTTCTGAAGTGACATGCCATCATAACCTTGATCATACTATTTGTAAACATATGTAGTGGATGCAGCGATCAAAACAATGGTAATGACATGAGTAAACAAGTGAATCATAAAGCAAAGACTTTTCATGAATAGTACTTCAAGACAAGTATTAATAAGTCTTGCATAAGAGTTAACTCATAAAGCAATAAATCAAAGTAAAGGCATTGAAGCAACACAAAGGAAGATTAAGTTTCAGCGGTTGCTTTCAACTTATAACATGTATATCTCATGGATAATTGTCAACATAGAGTAATATAACAAGTACAATATGCAAGTATGTAGGAATCAATGCACAGTTCACACAAGTGTTTGCTTCTTGAGGTGGAGAGAGATAGGTGAACTGACTCAACATAAAAGTAAAGAGAATGGTCCTTCAAAGAGGAAAGCATCGATTGCTATATTTGTGCTAGAGCTTTTATTTTGAAAACATGAAACAATTTTGTCAACGGTAGTAATAAAGCATATGAGTTATATAAATTATATCTTACAAGTTGCAAGTCTCATGCATAGTATACTAATAGTGCCTGCACCTTGTCCTAATTAGCTTGGACTACCGGATCTTTGCAATGCACATGTTTTAACCAAGTGTCACAATGGGGTACCTCCATGCCGCCTGTACAAAGGTCTAAGGAGAAAGCTCGCATTTTGGATTTATCGCTTTTGATTATTCTCAACTTAGACATCCATACCTGGACAACAGATAATGGACTCCTCTTTAATGCATAAGCATGTGGCAACAATTATTATTCTCAGATGAGATTGAGGATATATGTCCAAACTGAAACTTCCACCATGAATCATGGCTTTAGTTAGCGGCCCAATGCTCTTCTCTAACAATATGCATGCTCCAACCATAAAGGTGGTAGATCTCTCTTACTTCAGACAAGACGGACATGCATAGCAACTCACATGATATTCAACAAAGAATAGTTGATGGCGTCCCCAGAAACATGGTTATCGCTCAACAAGCAACTTAATAAGAGATAAAGTGCATAAGTACATATTCAATACCACAATAGTTTTTAAGCTATTTGTCCCATGAGCTATATAATGCAAGGTGAATGATGGAATTTTAAAGGTAGCACTCAAGCAATTTACTTTGGAATGGCGGATAAATACCATGTAGTAGGTAGGTATGGTGGACACAAATGGCATAGTGGTTGGCTCAAGGATTTTGGATGCATGGGAAGTATTCCCTCTCGATACAAGGTTTAGGCTAGCAAGGTTATTTGAAACAAACACAAGGATGAACGGTACAGCAAAACTCACATAAAAGACATATTGTAAACATTATAAGACTCCATACCGTCTTCCTTGTTGCTCAAAACTCAATACTAGATGTTATCTAGACTCTAGAGAAACCAAATTAGCAAGCTCTAAGTATTTCTTCATTAATGGGTGCAAAGTATATGATGCAAGAGCTTAAACATGAGCACAACAATTGCCAAGTATCAAATTATCCAAGACATTTTAGAGTTACTACATGTAGCATTTTCCAATTCCAACCATATAACAATTTAACGAAGAAGAAACTTCGCCATGAATACTATGAGTAGAGCCTAAGGACATATTTGTCCATATGCTACAGCGGAGCGTGTCTCTCTCCCATAAAGTGAATGCTAGGATCCATTTTATTGAAACAAAACAAAAAACAAAAACAAACCGACGCTCCAAGCAAAGTACATAAGATGTGACGGAATAAAAATATAGTTTCGGGGGAGGAACCTGATAATGTTGTCGATGAAGAAGGGGATGCCTTGGGCATCCCCAAGCTTAGACGCTTGAGTCTTCTTAAAATATGCAGGGGTGAACCACCGGGCATCCCCAAGCTTAGAGCTTTCACTCTCCTTGATCATATTGCATCATACTCCTCTCTTGATCCTTGAAAACTTCCTCCACACCAAACTCGAAACAACTCATTAGAGGGTTAGTGCATAATAAAAATTTACATGTTCAGAGGTGACACAATCATTCTTAACACTTCTGGACATTGCATAAAGCTACTGGACATTAATGGATCAAAGAAATTCATCCAACATAGCAAAAGAGGCAATGCAAAATAAAAGGCAGAATCTGTCAAAACAGAACAGTCCGTAAAGATGGATTTTATTAGGCCACCAGACTTGCTCAAATGAAAATGCTCAAATTGAATGAAAGTTGCGTACATATCTGAGGATCATGCACGTAAATTGGCTTAATTTTCTGAGCTACCTACAGGGAGGTAGACCCAGATTCGTGACAGCAAAGAAATCTGGAACTGCGCAGTAATCCAAATCTAGTACTTACTTTACTATCAAAGACTTTACTTGGCAAAAAAAATATAAAACTAAGATAAGGAGAGGTTGCTACAGTAGTAAACAACTTCCAAGACACAAATATAAAACAAAGTACTGTAGCAAAATAAACACATGGGTTATCTCCCAAGAAGTTCTTTCTTTATAGCCATTAAGATGGGCTCAGCAGTTTTAATGATGCACTCGCAAGAAATAGTATTTGAAGTAAAAGAGAGCATCAAGAAGCAAATCCAAAACATATTTAAGTCTAACATACTTCCTATGCATAGGAATCTTGTAAATAAACAAGTTCATGAAGAGCAAAGTGACAAGCATAGGAAGATAAAACAAGTGTAGCTTCAAAAATTTCAGCACATAGGGAGGTGTTTTAGTAACATGAAAATTTCTACAACCATATTTTCCTCTCTCATAATAACTTTCAGTAGCATCATGAGCAAACTCAACAATATAACTATCACATAAAGCATTCTTATCATGAGTCTCATGCATAAAACAATTACTCTCCACATAAGCATAATCAATTTTATTAGTAATAGTGGGAGCAAATTCAACAAAGTAGCTATCATTATTATTCTCATCATCAAATGTAGGAGGCATAGTATCATCAAAGAAAATTTTCTCCTCAATGCTTGGGGGATTAAAAATATCATGCTCATCAAAGCCAGCTTCCCCAAGCTTAGAATTTTCCATGGCATTAGCAACAATGGTGTTCAAAGCATTCATAGTAATAACATTCCCATTAGCATGCATATAAAGTTCCATGGGTTTTTTAATTCTCTCTTCAAACACATCATGTCCTAATTCAAGATAAAGTTCATAAAGATCTCTCATATTTTTGTTGTTTTCCATTAAGCCTAACTAGTGAAATCACACAACTTAGTATTCTCAACAGTACCCATTTTAGCAGTAGTAAATAAAGCAAACTAGATAAAATAAATGCAAGTAACTATTTTTTTTTTGTGTTTTTGATATAGAGTGCAAGACAGTAAATAAAGTAAAGCTAGCAACTAATTTTTTTTTGTGTTTTGATATAATGCAGCAAACAAAGTAGTAAATAAAATAAAGAAAGACAAAAACAAAGTAAAGAGATTGAGAAGTGGAGACTCCCCTTGCAGCGTGTCTTGATCTCCCCGGCAACGGCGCCGAGAAAAGAGCTTGATGGCGTGTATTTCACACGTTCGTTGGGCAACCCCAAGAGGAAGGTATGATGCGCACAGCGAGCAAGTTTTCCCTCGGAAAGAAACCAAGGTTTATCGAACCGGGAGGAGCCAAGAAGCACGTTGAAGGTTGATGGCGGCGGGATGTAGTGCGGCGCAACACCGGAGATTCCTGCGCCAACGTGGAACCTGCACAACACAACCAAAGTACTTTGCCCCAACGAAACGATGAGGTTGTCAATCTCACCGGCTTGCTGTAACAAAGGATTAACCGAATTGTGTGGAAGATGATTGTTTGCAGAGAAAACAGTAAAACAAGTATTGCAGCAGATTTGTATTTCAGTATTAAAGAATCCACAGTTCACTAGAGGTGTCTCTCCCATAAGATAAAAGCATGTTGGGTGAACAAATTACAGTCGGGCAATTGACAAATAGAGAGGGCATAACAATGCACATACATGGCATGATAAGTATAGTGAGATTTAATTGGACATTACGACAAAGTACATAGACCACCATCCAACTGCATCTATGCCTAAAAAGTCCACCTTCAGGTTATCGTCCGAACCCCTTCCAGTATTAAGTTGCAAAGCAACAGACAATTGCATTAAGTATGGTGCGTAATGTAATCAACAACTACATCCTCGGACATAGCGCCAATGTTTTATCCCTAGTGGCAACAAAGCACAAGCACAACCTTAGAACTTTACGTCACTCGTCCCGAGTGTCAATGCGGGCATGAACCCACTATCGAGCATAAATACTCCCTCTTGGAGTTAAAAGCAAAAACTTGGCCGAGCCTCTACTAGTAACGGAGAGCATGCAAGATCATAAACAACACATATGTAATAACTTGATAATTAACATAACATGGTATTCTCTATCCATCGGATCCCGACAAACACAACATAGAGTATTACGGATAGATGATCTTGATCATGTTAGGCAGCTCACAAGATCCAACAATGAAGCACAATGAGGAGAAGACAACCATCTAGCTACTGCTATGGACCCATAGTCCGAGGGTGAACTACTCACTCATCACTCCGGAGGCGACCATGGCGGTGTAGAGTCCTCCGGGAGATGAATCCCCTCTCCGGCAGGGTGCCGGAGGAGATCTCCGAATCCCCCGAGATGGGATCGGCGGCGGCGGCGTCTCGGTAAGGTTTTCCGTATCGTGGTTTTTCGCCTCGGGGGTTTCGCGACGGAGGCTTTAAGTAGGCGGAAGGGCGAGTCGGGGGCCGACGAGGGGCCCACACCACAGGGCGGCGCGGCCCCCTTGGCCGCGCCGCCTTGTGGTCTGGCCACCTCGTGGCCCCACTTCGTATGCTCTTCGGTCTTCCGGAAGGTCGTGGCAAAATAGGCCCCCGGGTCTTTGTTTCGTCCAATTCCGAGAATATTTCGTTACTAGGATTTCGAAACCAAAAACAGCGAGAAAACGAGAACCGGCACTTCGGCATCTTGTTAATAGGTTAGTTCCAGAAAATGCACGAATATGACATAAAGTGTGCATAAAACATGTAGGTATCATCAATAATATGGCATAGAACATAAGAAATTATCGATACGTCGGAGACGTATCACCGCACAAGATACAACTTCTGAACCCACTCACAAAGACATTGAACACTATGTTTGAGGCACAGATGCCATCTGTTTTTCTGGAGTCAGTCGTTGTAATGAAGTCCCCGACTATGGTCTTTGTTTCCACAGATTACCCGGCAAAAATTGCTTGGGTTGATGAGAGCACTCCAACTAAGGGTATAGATGAAGATTGGGGAGAAGAAAGATTTTCGATCAAGCATCATGCTCTACGTTGCATTACCCCGTTCAATGGGGAATTGTATGCAATAGCTGTGAACAATTTTGAGTTCGGAAAATTAGTGTGCACCAACAATGTCCAGTTGGAGGAGCGCGCGAGCACTGTCAACATGGAGACACTATTTTCATTTCAGAACTTGGAAATGACAAGTTCTACCTTGTGAAGTCGGATGGTGATCTGCTGCTTGTGTTGTTGGACAACATGCATTTGGAAGAAGGTCAACCATTGGTGTACCGTGTGGACACTGAGAGCTGCTCTCTCCATGCCGTCTGTAACATTGACAGTCGTGTCTTCTTCGTCCATTATATCCGGTGTATCTCCATCGACACCAGAGTGCACCCGACACTTCGACCTGGCTGCATCTACTACGCAGATTTGGGTTATATCAAAGAGTACTTTGATGATATAAAGACTTGGGATGAGTAGCCACTACGTGTGGATAGATTAGGAAACTACGGTCTGATAAATGAACAAAGGCCATACTGTTTGGAGGATGTATTGGCTGCACACTGCAGACGGAAGGAGTTCAATGAATATTTCCTTCAGATCATGGAATGGAGCGACGAAGAAATATATGCTGAATGAAGAACAGATTGATTCATCCTCGGGTATCCTAATCTTCATATTGGCCATACATTGTGTCTTGTATTATTTTTAGCTTAGTTTGTCGTGAACATTAACATCGTTATTAGCTGCTTTTGGCTGTTGTATGCAGTTTATGTATTATACTTAGTTTTCGTGATTTATTATGCTGCTGTAAATTTATCCTATACTAGCTTCTAGATTTGCTACTAGATTTGTTACCATATTGGGCAAAAAAACGAGGGCAAAAAAGCAACAATCAATGAAGAAAGACATAAATAGAAGCTTCTCTAGATTTGATACTAATTTGGTGAAAAAAGACAGAGAGAGAAAGAGGGGGGAAATGTGCTCTTAGAAAGGAATGCTAATTTGGGCCGAGAGAGACAGAACCCAGCTCCTGCTCACGTACAACCAAACGCGGTCTCGTTCTGTCCCACGCGGTCCCTTTCTATCAGCCCCACGCGACGCGGCCCCACACAACGTGGCCCCCACGTCAGCACGGAACGGTCAACTAAACGGGAATCCTCCCGTCCGAGCTCCTTCTGCGGGTTTCAAACAAGGACTTGGAAAAAACTGAGGAAAAACTAAGGAGCTGGGGAAAACTGAGTACAACTAAAGACCCGAGAGCACGAAAATAGAAATCCCCTAAAAGAAACAAACAAGAAACAAACAGTACGCAACCAGGGAGGCTGCCGGTCGGCTCGGCCGAACCAGGCACGCCCACGCGCATGCGCGCCTCCCCTGGCCCCTTGGCCATTCGGCCACATGGGAGTGGGCCGGCCCATGCTTGGATGGCCTGCTCCCTCCGTCTTTTATATATATATATATAGATGTATATTTTAAAGCTGAACAAAGTAACGACTTCTTAGCTATGCCATGTCACAACTTTGCACTGTATATGTGCAGCACATCTACATTACCCTTTTAATTGTGATTTGTTCTTTAGGCTGAAAAACTATACCATTCAAACATAGCTTTTTTTTTTCTTTTTTCCTGGCTAAATGGTTTGGTAAAATTTATAGCCGCACGAAATGACTTCTCATAAATTTTGTTATTCTTCATGTCAAATGCAGATGAACGGTAACCATACAAAAATTTCTATATGAATATACCATTTGTCGACTCTTTTATATTAGAAAAATACTGGTATATTTTTCGAAAAATATAATTGCTCCACGATATGTCGCCTAAAATATTGCGACTATTAGTCAGGAAATACTACTTCCTTCATCTGTAGCAACTCCGGAAAGAAAATAGGTTACCTTCCATCACCTCTTTTATCCGGAAAAAATACTAATGCCTTCTCTACGGTATCTCCTTGAAAAAATGTATTTTCTCCACCATTTCCGTCTATACTACTGACACCATCTATTGCCCTCTTTTATCTGGAGAAACACTAATAACTTTTTACGGTACCATCAAAAAAAATAGTTACTTTACCCTCCTTCGTCTATAGTAGAGTCATCTTTTACCTGGAGAAAATACTACTACACTGTTCATCGCTTTTTTTTTACCCGGGGGAAATACTATTGCCTTATGATAGGTACCCTCAGAAAAATATAATTACTTCACCCTCTGTCCCATATACTATTGCCCTTTTTACGTTGGGAAAATAGTATTGCCTTCTTCTACGGTGTTGATACGTCTCAAACGGTATCTATAATTTCTTATGTTTCATGCTAGTTTTATGACAATACTCACATATTTTATACATACTTTATGTCATTTATATGCATTTTCCGGCACTAACCTATTAACGAGATGCCGAAGCGCCAGTTCCTGTTTTGTGCTGTTTTTGGTTTCAGAAATCCTACACAGGAAATATTCTCGGAATCGGACGAAACGAACGCCCAGGGTCTTATTTTTCCACGGAGCTTCCAGAAGACCGAAGAGCATACGAAGTGGGGCCACGAGGTGGCCAGACCATAGGGCGGCGCGGCCTGGATGGGGCCCGCGCCGGCCTATGGTGTGGGCCCCTCGCGCGCCTCCCGACTCTGCCCTTCCGCCTACTTAAACTCTCCGTCGCAAAAACCCTATAACCGAGAACCACGATACGGAAAAAGTTCCAGAGACGCCGCCGCCGCTAATCCCATCTCGGGGGATTCAGGAGATCGCCTCCGGCACCCTGCCGGAGAGGGGAATCATCACCCGGAGGACTCTACATCACCATGATCGCCTCCGGACTGATGTGTGAGTAGTTCATCCTTGTACTATGGGTCCATAGCAGTAGCTAGATGGTTGTCTTCTCCTCTTGTGCTATCATGTTTAGATCTTGTGAGCTGCCTATCATGATCAAGATCATCTATTTGTAATGCTACATGTTGTGTTTGTTGGGATCCGATGAATATGGAATACTATGTCAAGTTGATTATTGATCTATCATATATGTGTTGTTTATGATCTTGCATGCTCTCCGTTGCTAGTAGAGGCTCGGCCAAGTTGATACTTCGACTCCAAGAGGGAGTATTTATGCTCGATAGTGGGTTCATGCCTCCATTGAATCCGGGACGATGACGGAAAGTTCTAAGGTTGTGGATGTGCTGTTGCCACTAGGGATAAAACATCAATACTTTGTCTAAGGATATTTGTGTTGATTACATTACGCACCATACTTAATGCAATTGCCTGTTGTTTGCAACTTAATACCGGAAGGGGTGCGGATGCTAACCTGAAGGTGGACTTTTTAGGCATAGATGCATGCTCGGATAGCGGTCTATGTACTTTGTCGTAATGCCCCGATTAAATCTCATAGTAGTCATCATGATATGTATGTGCATTGTTATGCCCTCTCTATTTGTCAATTGCCCAACTGTAATTTGTTCACCCAACATGCTATTTCTTATCGGAGAGACACCACTAGTGAACTGTGGACCCCGGTCCATTCTTTTACATCTGAAATACAATCTACTGCAAACTCTGTTCTATGTTGTTCTTCGCAAACAAACATCATTTTTCACACCATACATTTAATCCTTTGTTCACAGCAAGCCAGTGAGATTGACAACCTCACTGTTACGTTGGGGCAAAGTATTTTGATTGTGTTGTGCAGGTTCCACGTTGGCGCCGGAATCCCTGGTGTTGCGCCGCACTACACTCCGTCACCAACAACCTTCACGTGGCCCTTGACTCCTACTGGTTCGATAAACCTTGATTTCTTACTGAGGGAAAACTTGCTGCTGTACGCATCACACCTTCCTCTTGGGGTTCCCAACGGACGTGTGCTTCACGCGTTATCAAGCTCTTTTTCTGGCGCCGTTGCCGGGGAGATCAAGACACGCTGCAAGGGGAGTCTCTCACATCCAATCTCTTTACTTTGTTTTTGTCTTGCTTTACTTTATTTTATTTACTGCTTTGTTTGCTTTCTTTATATCAAAAACACAAAAAAAATTAGTTACTAGTTTTACTTTATTTACTGTCTTGTTTGCGTTCTCTATATTAAAAACACAAAAAAATTAGTTACTTGCATTTACTTTATTTAGTTTGCTTTATTTACTACTGCTAAAATGGGTACTCCTGAGAATACTAAGTTGTGTGACTTCACTAGCACAAATAATAATGATTTATTATGCACACCTATTGCTCCACCTGCTACTACAGCAGAATTTTATGAAATAAAACCTGCTTTACTAAATCTTGTTATGAGAGAGCAATTTTTTGGTGTTAGTTCTGATGATGCTGCTGCGCATCTCAATAATTTTGTTGAATATTGTGAAATGCAAAAGTATAAGGATGTAGATGGAGACATTATAAAACTGAAATTGTTTCCTTTCTCCTTAAGAGGCAGAGCTAAAGATTGGTTGCTATCTTTGCCTAAAAATAGTATTGATTCATGGACTAAATGTAAAGATGCTTTCATTGGAAGATATTATCCTCTTGCTAAAATTATATCTTTGAGAAGTAGCATAATGAATTTTAAGCAATTGGATAATGAGCATGTTGCCCAAGCATGGGAAAGAATGAAATCTTTGGTAAAGAATTGCCCTACCATGGACTAACTACTTGGATGATCATCCAAACCTTTTATGCAGGACTGAATTTTTCTTCGCGGAACCTATTGGATTCAGCTGCTGGAGGTACTTTTATGTCCATAACCTTAGGGGCGGCAACAAAGCTCCTTGATGATATGATGATAAATTACTCTGAATGGCACACAGAAAGGACTCCACAAGGTAAGAAGGTAAATCCTGTTGAAGAAACCTCCTCCTTGAGTGATAAGATTGATGTGATTATGTCTATGCTTGTGAATGGTAGATCTAATGTTGATCCTAATAATGTTCCTTTAGCTTCATTGGTTGCTCAAGAAGAGCATGTTGATGTGAACTTCATTAAAAATAATAATTTCAACAACAATGCTTATAGGAATAATTCTGGTAACAACTATAGGCCATATCCTTCTAATAATGGTAATGGTTATGGTAATTCTTATGGTAATTCTTACAACAATAATAGGAGTGTACCCCCTGGTCTTGAAGCCATGCTTAAAGAATTTATTAGTACACAAACTGCTTTTAACAAATCATGTTGAAGAAAAGCTTGGTAAAATTGATATTCTTGCTTCTAAGGTTGATAGTCTTGCCGCTGATGTTGATCTTTTAAAATTGAAAGTTATGCCTAAAGAAGGTAAAGATATTAAGTCATTTGCTACAGAAAACGCCATCCAAGTTCGAATTAATGAAAATATTAGATTGATGGCTGAATTGCATGCTAGGTGGGAAAGAGAAGAAAAACTAGCTAAAGAGAATAATGTAACTAAAGTTTGGACTATTACCACCACTAGTAATGTTGATGCTTCACATGTTTCTAAACCTCCTACTATCAATGGTAAAATAATTGGTGTTGGCAATGTTTCTACTCTTAGTGCAAAGCGTGCAAAACTGCCCGAAACTGCTAAAACTGCTGAAACTGCTTGTGATAAAACTGCTGGAATTTTTCAAAATATTGGGGACAATGATCCCATTGATGTAGATCATAATGGTTTATATTTTGATGATTTTCATATCTCTGAAGTTATTAAGTTCTTACAAAAACTTGCTAGAAGTCCTAATGCTAGTGCTATAAATTTGGCCTTTACAAAACATATTACAAATGCTCTCATAAAAGCTAGAGAAGAGAAATTAAAACTTGAAACTTCTATTCCTAGGAAGTTAGAAGATGGTTGGGAGCCCATCATTAAGATGAAGGTCAATGATTTTGATTGTAATGCTTTATGTGATCTTGGTGCAAGTATCTCTGTTATGCCTAAGAAAATCTATGATATGCTTGACTTGCCACCATTGAAAAATTGTTATTTGGATGTTAATCTTGCTGATAATTCTATGAAGAAACCTTTGGGGAGGATTGATAATGTTCGCATTACGGTTAACAATAACCTTGTCCCCGTTGATTTTGTTGTCTTGGATATTGAATGCAATGCATCTTGTCCCATTATTTTGGGAAGACCTTTTCTTCGAACTGTTGGTGCTATCATTGATACGAAGGAAGGGAATATTAAGTATCAATTTCCTCTCAAGAAAGGTATGGAACACTTTCCTAGAAAGAGAATGAAGTTACCTTTTGATTCTATTATTAGAACAAATTATGATGTTGATGCTTCATCTCTTGATAATACTTGATTTACACTTTCTACGCCTAGCTGAAAGGCGTTAAAGAAAAGTGCTTATGGGAGACAACCCATTATTTTACTTCTGCACTTTTGTTTTATATTTGAGTCTTGGAAGTTGTTACTACTGTAGCAACCTCTCCTTATCTTTATTTTATTGCATTATTGTGCCAAGTAAAGTCTTTGATAGTAAGGTTGATACAAGAATTGGATTACTGCGCAGAAACAGATTTCTTGCTGTCACGAAATTGAGTAGCCCCGTCTGTAGGTAACTCAGAAAAATCTGCCAATTTACGTGCGTGATCCTCAGATATGTACGCAATTTTCATTCAATTTGAGCTTTTTCATCTGAGCAAGTTAAGGTCCACTGAAAAATTCGTCTTTACGGACTATTCTGTTTTGACAGATTCTGCCTTTTATTTCGCATTGCCTCTTTTGCTATGTTGGATGGATTTCTTTGTTCCATTAACTTTCAGTAGCTTTGTGCAATGTCCAGAAGTGTTAAGAATGATTATGTCACCTCTGAATATATGAATTTTTGATTATGCACTAACCCTCTAATGAGTTGTTTTGAGTTTGGTGTGGAGGAAGTTTTCAAGGATCAAGAGAGGATGATGATACAATAGGATCAAGAAGAGTGAAAAGTCTAAGCTTGGGGATGCCCCCGTGGTTCATCCCTGCATATTTCAAGAAGACTCAAGCATCTAAGCTTGGGGATGCCCAAGGCATCCCCTTCTTCATCGACAACTTATCAGGTCACCTCTAGTGAAACTATATTTTTATTCCGTCACATCTTATGTGCTTTACTTGGAGCGTCTAGTGAACTGTGGACCCCGGTCCATTCTTTTACATCTGAAATACAATCTACTGCAAACTCTGTTCTCTTTTGTTCTTCGCAAACAAACATCATTTTCCACACCATACGTTTAATCCTTTGTTCACAGCAAGCCGGTGAGATTGACAACCTCACTGTTACGTTGGGGCAAAGTATTTTGATTGTGTTGTGCAGGTTCCACGTTGGCGCCGGAATCACTGGTGTTGCGCCGCACCTCACTCCGTCACCAACAACCTTCACGTGGCCCTTGACTCCTACTGGTTCGATAAACCTTGGTTTCTTATTGAGGGAAAACTTGCTGCTGTACGCATCACACCTTCCTCTTGGGGTTCCCAACGGACGTGTGCTTCACGCGTTATCAGGTGTCTTTCAAAAAATTTAGTTATTCCACCGTCCATCGCCTATGCTAATGCATTCTTCTACGGCTCTCATGGAAAAATATACTTACTCCATCGTTCACCGCCTATTACAGCAGGAGAAATATTACTACTACTGCCTTCTTCTACGGTACCTTCAAAAAAATTATTTACTCCAATATCCATCGTATATACTAATGCCCACTTTTACACGTGGAAAATACTACTGCATTCTCTATGTTATCCACGAAAATAACTTGATTCTCCGTTCGCTGCATCTTTTAGCCAACACGCATTGTCCTCTCTTCACACACCGCAACCAGAATGTAGTGCTACCGCCATACTACTCTTATTTTCCATCGTCTCATGATCACCTAATGTGGTTTGTCCAAAGTAATCTCTTTTTTTTACCACATCACAGTCACCCTAGGTGGATAAGTATTATTCTTGCAATTACTACATATTTATTTTACGAGATATGTTAGTAGGATGGCAAAAATATATTCCTTAACAGAAGTGTGTATTAAAGGTGTATACAGGATACAACCGAGAGGTTTGCTAGTATGTGGAATGCTAGATAGGTATACAAACTTGACTGGATGAAGTGAGTAGCACGGAGTTTGAATCTTCACCCGATGAAATAATCAAATAGTTTTGATTTCATCAGAAACGATGAAGATGCTTGCATTTGCAAGAAATTAAGTGGCAGCGCTGATACATATTTATAATACTACTCCCTCCGAATCATATTAATTGACTTCAATATGGATGTATCTAGAACTAAAATGTGTCTAGATACATCCATATTAGAGTCAATTAATATGAACCGGAGGGAGTATGTATTTTTGTATACCTATGTGATTAAAAGGTTTCATTAGAAATTATGTATTTTTGTACTCTATGTGATTAAAAGGTTTCATTGGAAATTAATTTCATTGAAAGGATATGGACTAAGAGCATATTTAGAGTCAAGATCTATGAAGATAAATTGAGGCGCATAATAAGGTTAAGTCAAAGTACATAGAAGAAATATTGAAGTAGTTCAATATGGAAATGTCAAGAAGGTGTTCTTTTCCGTGTGGAGGTTTAACAAGACTTGAGTGTATTTGGCACTCAATGAGTAAAAACACATGAGTGATTTTAGATCACGAATAATATGTACATAATCAGATGTCCTTGCTCTAAAGTGTTACGAGCATATACCAGAGTGATTCATGTGATGATCATTGGACAACAGAAATAATATCCCTGAGTGCTTTGGAAGAGACAAGGATATATATAATTTTGTATGCGGTAACGACAAACAAATCGCTGTAAGATGTTGCACCGATATTAGTTTGGTCACATATAAAAACTAATTTCAATTTCAATTAGGCTAAGTGTTCATTAAAAGGTAGCACAATGGGCTAGAAGAAGTCTATGCTAGATTTAGATGAGTTGTAAATATTGTGATGAATTCTACAAATGTAGGAAGAGTATATCATTATTTTGACAATGACCGAGGGTTTTGAGTCAAGGAGTTCTTTTAGAACTTGGTGTAGTTCCAATAGTGTCAAAACTATGAAAATATATTGTGTGTGACAATATTGGTAACATATTTCAAATCGCGGAATTAAGGTTCCACCAGAAGACCAAACATATACAATGTAGACTCATTTGAAAAAATGAGTGATGCATGGAGACGCAAATGAATTGCAAAATACATAAGTTTCTGAGCGTGTCAGATCTGTTGACTGAAACCTCTCCCTTGAGCAAAACATGATAAGCACCAGAAGGCCACGATGTTAGATCTTTACAAATGTAAACTAGATTATTGACTCTAGTGCAAGTGGGAGACTGTTGGAGATATGCCCGAGAGGCAATAATAAAGCGGTTATTATTATATCTTAGTGTTAATGATAAATGTTTTCATCCCATGATATAATTGTATTAATTGGAAACATTAATACATGTGTGTTTTGTAAACAAACCAGAGTCCCTAGTAAGCCTCTCATTTAAACTAGTTTGTTGATTAATTGATGAAGGTTTCCTGATCATGAACATTGGATGTTGTTAATAACAAAATCATGTCATTAGGAGAATGATATGATGGGCACACACCCATAGTAAGCATAGCAATAAGATCAAGTCATTAAAGTTTATTTTGTTGTAGCTCTTAAATGCATAGTAACTTAATCCTTCAACCATGAGATCATGTTAATCACCAAGACCAGAGGAATACTTTGATGACATCAAACGCTACTTCGTAACTGGGTGGTTATAAAGGTGACATTGGGTATTCTGAAAGTATGATTTGAAGCGCATGGATCAAGAGTGGGATTTGTCCATCCAAATGATGGAGAGATATACCATGGGCCCTCTCGGTGACATTTTATCCAATTGGCTTGCAAGCATGTGACTAGGTCACAAGGAATGTCGTATCACGGAATGAGTAAAGAGTACTTATCAGTAATGAAATTGAACTAGGTATAGAGATAACGATGATTGAATCTCGGATAAGTAAAGTATCGCACGATAAAGGGAATTGGTAACAAATGTTTATGGTTCTTTCAATCATGAAGTCATCATTGAATATGTGGGAGCCATTATGGATCTCCAGGTCCCGCCGTTTTCTATTGATCGGAGAGGTGTCTCGATAATGTCTGCATCATTCGCGAACCGTAGGGTGACACACTTAAGATTCGATGTTATTTTAAGTAGATATGGTATATGAGATGGAGAACGATTGTTGTTCGGAGTCTCGGATTGATCCAGGACATCACGAGGAGGTTCGGAATAGTTCGGAGAATGAGATTCATACATGGGAAGTCATTTTCAGGGTTACCAGAAAAGTTCAAGAATTTTCGGTATTGTACCGGAGGTTCTAGAAGGTTCTGGATGGTACCATTGAGGGCCCCACTGCTTGTGACGGTAAAGCACACGTCCGTTGGGAACCCCAAGAGGAAGGTGTGATGCGTACAACAGCAAGTTTTTCCTCAGTAAGTGACAAGGTATCAACTTGTCAATGCCTAAGGATTGTAGGCTAGGGTTTAGTTGGAAGTAGAGGGCAAGTTTCAGCCGAAAAGTACTCGACGATTACGAAAACTAAGGTTTGTAAACAATGATTTGATGATCTCTGCGTCCCTCGACTCCCCCTTATATAGGAGGCGGAGCCGAGGGATTCGTGCTGTACAAGTTACAAAGTCCGGGAAGGTTTCAAACTCATCCCGTAAGATTACAAATAAGACTTTCTATTACAACTCTAGCTTTCCTTAATAATATCTCGGGCTTCCGAATCTTCTTATTCTTCGAGTAGTGGGCCTTCAGTAAACCCCGGGTACTATCTTCGGCAGGCCCATTAGGGATGCCTATGTCAGTAGCCCCCGAGATTTTGCTTGAATCGTAGAATCAGGGAAAATCTTCACTGTTTATTTTTACTCGACAACTTAAACTTTTCTATATTTCTTCATATAAATTTCTATATTGTACAGGGATAATGAGAGTTGGGGCTAGTTCATCTGACGGATCAGGTACTAGTTAACTGCTCTAGTGGCAATCCGCAAAAACCTACTTCAAAATCACGTCCCTGGACATGATTTCGGGATACTGGTGTAAACTTCGACGAGGTGCCGCTTAAGGTCTTACCATTCTGTCGAGTCCCAGTCATATTTATCGGGTACCTAACGCGTCCGTTAGGATTTTTCTTCGTATCTGTTGATACGGATAAAAGTAGCAAACCGACGTCAGAGACGGCGCCACGCCTCACAGAATAAATCTGGGGTCTTACCTTCGCAAAGTTTTGCGGCATTCAGAAATTGATCGCAACTTCGGCGTTCTGAGAATATATTGTCGAGTGCTTATTCGGCTGATGGAATAGCACATTTTATCGAGTCACGGATGACTTATATTGCTCTCCCGATGGGAGTATATGCAGAGTTATTTATAACTCGAAATATATTCTTTTACTTTTCTATGTTTCTTCTTTTCATTCTGACTTTCTTTCTTTTTTATAATTTCATCGGGCATGCGAACAGCGTTCCCGATGGGAGTAGCCCCCGAGGCTACAGCCAAGGACTTGTGCTTGGTTGTAGGCTCCACGCCATATGCCGCTATATTTTCTTTCTCTCTCGAAGTTTTAAAAATTTCTCGGGTGCGCGAACAGCGCTCCCGATGGGAGTAGCCCCCGAGGCTATGAACAAATATTTTTATTTGATCATAGGCTCACACCATTTCTATTTTGTCTTTCTTGATCTCTTCATTTTTCCAAAGTAGCCCCCGAGCGTTTGTTCAAAAACTTGTATTTGATCAAAGGCTCGCCAATACTTTTGCATGTCGCCTTTTGATGCAGCTGTTGAGTCGAATTTTTCTTCTGCCAAAGTGACGTTATTGCTGACGATAGCCACGATTGCTAGTCAAAAATTTGCGACAAGTCTTCTCTCGCTGCCATGCGGGCCCAATTGACCCACTATCTTGACACGTCGTGCAAGTGGGGGACACACGTCCTCCGCTTTTCCTTGCGCACGCACCGTAACAACGTTAAGTTACTTTTTTACCCTTGTTGCCACGTGTCTCTCATCTGTCACACATTTTCCTTATCCAACGGTTCGTCGTTTCACCGCACCCTTATATAAGATCATCTTCTTCCTCCTTTAACACTTCCGCTCACGCCGTCCTCCTTCTCTCATCTGCAAATTTCCTCCTGCGATCCACAACCTCTCACGCTCCTCGCCTCCAAACTGCAGACCCTGCACCATTGTTGATGCCACCGCGTCGTTTGACAAGGCACAGCACGCCGGAATCCTCCATGGCCGCTGCGGATCTTGGGGCGGCGGAGTGGGAAAGATCAAAAATTTCCACTCAAGACATCAACATGCTGAAGAAGCTGGGGATCAGCAAGAAACCCAAGGCACTGTGCTTCCCCAGTGAGGAGAGCTACCCAACCCCTCCAATGGGGTACCGGGTAAGTTTTTTTGATCACCTCATCCGCGGTCTGTCCGCCCCCATTCATCCTTTTCTTCGTGGACTGCTTTTTATCTACGGTCTGCAACTCCACCACCTCACGCCAAACTCCATTCTTCACATCTCCATTTTCATCACTCTTTGCGAGGCCTTCCTTGGCGTCCAGCCCTAACCGGGCGCTATGGAAGCGCATTTTCTTCGCCGCCGTAATGGCTCGCCCAATGTCGCCTATAATATAGGCGGCATTGTAATTTCTGTTCGGCCCACTCGTTGACTACTTCGACGTCAAGCTTCCCGACTCGGCTCAAGGATGGCGCAAGAAGTGGTTGTACATTTGGGAGGAGAACCATGGATGTGCGGAGGACAACATTCCTCCTTTTGATGGCGCCGAAAAAATCTTTCGCCGCCGCTCCTGGGACGCGGAAGCCACCGAAGAAGAAAGGGCGTCAACAGAAGCCTTGATGACTCGAATCCACGAGTTGCAAAATACTCGCGGCCAAGAATTATCGGGTATCCAAATCACTGCATACTTTCTTAGGACTAGAGTGCAACCACTTCAAGCTCGCAAATATCCTCTCTGGAAATATGCCGGCGACGAAGACGTAGATCGGCTGTCGGTGAATTTGGAGGTCAAGGATTTAGAAAAACTTGTCCGAAAAATTTCATCTCTCAGCAAAAAAGATGCTGTCCCTTCTTCTTGCCGTGTGACACCATTCAGCGCCGCCAATCCTCTTCCCGAGGTAATCTTTGTCTATTGTCTTATTATTGCTTTGCTATCTTTTTTGTAACTTCTTTCTTGACATCTCTCCCTGTTTTATTTTGCACAGAATCATCCAAACCTTGTCTCGCTTCCTCCTCTTCCTGAAGGTGGAGACGTCGAAGAAAGGGCCATTGTCACTGATGACAATCAAGAGGCTCCGTCTTTTGTGAATGAACCCGTGGATTCTCGAAAATCTGCGGGATCTTCCGAAGGCACTACGTCGGCACAATCTCCTCCTCCCGCTGTTTCTCCAAAAGGCAAAAGGAAGAGGAATAGCGTCGAAGATTCCGGCACTTCCAAAGCCGAAGAAGTTGATCCTTCACGTCAGAAGGCAACTTATGATCCATATCTCGCATCCCTCGTCAGCTCGTAAGTCACCTTGATTTCCCCTTACTTCTGTAGTCGATTTTTTTTTGTCTCATCTTGCTTTTTATGCTGTCGATCTTTTAACCGCAGTGATGACGAGGAAGAAGTACCAACTCGTGACGTGGCTCCTCGGACGAGCGCGTCACATACTTTACTCGTGTCGGACACGCTAGTTGAAGGGGAAGAATCCTCGCCTCCTCAACAAAACGTCGTTACCACCACTCCTCCTTCAAGCCCCCTTGCTCCTTCACCAAAAAGGACAAGGGTTGAAACGATCATCGAGCCTGCCCCTCAATTGGGTAGCTCTTCTCAGGCGCTCTTAAATGATGTAAGTTTTTAACTTTCCTGCTACTGTCTATATTTCCTCTGTGTACTTCTTTTTGTGTCTTCATATTTTTCTCGTACCGATGTTTTCTTTCTCTATTCTTTTTTGACAGCCCATGATCAAAGAGCTTGTTCGCATTGGGTCCCAATTCATTGGGTACCGTGAATACGCCAGCAGGACTGAAGGTAACAACTTTTGCTGTCATTGTTTCTAATCTTCTTGCTCCTATTTTTGTCGCAATTTTGATTGTTCTTTTCTATTTTGGCAGAGAAACTTGCAGAGGCCAACAGGCTTGCCGACACTCTTGCTCAGAAATTGGAGCAAAGTGAAAAGGCTCGCCAGAAAGCCGAACTTGATGCTAGCCAAGCAAAAGTAGAGGCTGATGAAGCCAAAGCAAAAGTTGCTAGTGTCGAAGAACTGCAGAAGAAACTTGAAGATGCTGAAGCTGCTCTAAATGAGCACATGGCCGCACAAGCTGCTCGTGAAAAGGGAATCCTCAAGCGCGTGAACACACAAAATCGTCGCTTCCTCGGTAATTTTGTTGATCCCTTCTATTTTTCGTAAGACTTGCTTTCTTTTATTTTTACTTGCTGTCAACTAATATATAATTTCTATGGCAGGTCAAAGAAGCCAAGATTTTGACCTTGAGAATCCCACCAATGATCCTCTGCTTGACGCACTGTCTTATTTGGAGTTCCACGGCCAAGAAATTCGCGAAGGCGTGGTGAATGCTGAGGCATGATTGTCGAAGTTGTTCCCCTACTTCTTCCCGAAGAAAGAAGAGCCTAAGACTTTCCTTGCCCTTGCCAAGGACTTCAATCCACCAGAGGATCTTGGACTGAAGATGCGCCAGGAGAACATGAAGGTTGCAGTTGAGAACACCATTGCCTTGGTCGCTGACAGTCAACAAACTGTTGACTGGATGAAGGTAGGCGACACCGAGCAGATAGTACAATCAAGATGGAGGTCGTTGATCAAGGCAGCCAAGTCCAACACGAAGAAAATCCTGGCCTATCTCGGGATCAAGCCATCTTCAACTCCTAGCTCATCAAGGCCGGAGGTCTAGTTGAATGCCTTTGCTTTTTCTTTCCTTTGCTTTCTCTATTCCTTTTGCCGTTGTCGCCATTTTAGCCTTGGCGACAATTACCCTGTTAGTCCCTTTGGAGAACTTCTTTTGTAATGTCCGTGTAAATTTTCTAGAAATTAATGAAATTCCTCTTCGTGCTTATCATTGATCCTGGGACTTTCTTTTCCAGTTAATATTTGATAATTATTCGACCAACCCTTGTTCGCGTCGCTTCACCTGCGTCTTCCTTCTCGAAGAAAATACTAGTCGATGATAATCCTCTCGAAGGTTCTTCAAGCAAACATTTGTCGGAAGATTTGCAAGAACTTCGACAACAACTTCAATCCATGAAGAAACAAACTCTGGCAATGATGGAACAACCTCGGAAAGCGTCTGAACAAGAAAAACTTGCTCTCCAACAAGCCAAAGAGGCTATGGCTGCCAAGGATGCTGCTGTATTAGAAGCAAAAGGAGCCACTACCCGAGAAAATAGCATGCTCGAGCTAATGTTGGAAGCTAGCACAGATATGTTAGGTATGTTTTTCCAACCTCACAATGCCTCCCCTTTATTTTGCTGTGCCTTCCTTCAAATTTCTTGCCTTGACGCTTAATAGGCTCGGTTCTTGATGCTGCTGCCGAAGATCGAAGAGTGAATGAGAGGACGAATCTCCTTGTCAATCTTTCCCTTAACCATGGCTGTTTATTCTGGGCCACCCCTGAACGAACCCAACAAATTGTCAGGTTCCAAGATCGTGCTTGCCAAGTGCGCGAATTTCTCAATTTTTGCACGACAACATTAACCCTTGTTTACAAGACTTTGTTTCCTCGAAATGAGGTTCCCAAAACTCTTCCCGAATTGCTGGAGATATTCAGAGATGCTCCCCGCATTCATAATTTCGTGCGAGCTCAATTGACTCGCTGGAGCAAGGTTCGCCATGATTATGATAAATATTTGTCACCCAAAATTAGACTCGACGAAGATTGTTGCTGATTGCCCGGCCAAGAAAACGCGGCGAAAAAATGATATTGACACAATCGATGGGATGGTAGCTCCCGTGGCCGAGTCGATGATAGATGAGCTTCTTCGGATGGACTCAGAATTCTTCATCAAGGGGTCCTATGCTGAACATAAAACAACCAGAGGCTTGTCCGTAGATAGTATTTTGGGCTTTGACTGATTTGTACTATATTAGAAACCTTGTGTCTCTATCTTTTTTGATTTCTTTTTTATTTCCGAAGAAATTTGTTGTATATTACAAAGTGCTCTGTATTGTTGGAGCCCCCGAGCCTTCTGGCTATTTTTTTTTCATCTTGAAGATTTTTCCTTCTGTTGTAATAAGACACCCTTGTTTTTTCATTGATGGATTGCAAGCCCTCGAGTATCTTAATGTCGAAGTTCTATATTTTTGCTGCGAGGTTCTTGGACCAAAGCAATAAGATTTTTGACGTGTACACTATGTTTATAATTGTTGGCTTCCGACTTTATACTTGTGTTGCGGTCAGAAACCCACCGGCGGGCAGCGACTGGCAACATAGTAGAGCCGGGAACAACTAGGGCTGCGGCTGGCCCCAGTCCCTCAGAGCGACGGCCCGCAAAGCCTCCTGGTCACACGTCCGATGCTATCGCAAGGGCGTGCCACCTGACCTATACCTGGTCAGGAAGGTGTTGGATGATGCCTCGCTTAGTTTCCTGCATGGCAGACACGTAAACGTTAAATACGAGCCTCGATCGGCTCTCGGGTTATCCTGTGAATCGGCTCAAAGAGCCGATCCACCCATGATTCGTACAAGGTGTCCGAATATATGGTGGTCCTGCTTGATCAAGATAAAGTTAATGCGATCTACGACGATTTAGGGTTTTCACCGCATAATCGGATCATCCTACTCACGATTGGGCCTCGCGCTCGCGCACGGTGACCGTAAGCCGATCCTAGACAGGGCCTAAAAACCAACACGAGGTTGATCCCCGGAACATCCTGTCTAGGGCTAGCGAGACTCCACCCTACACGCCGCTGGATCCTCCAACCCTTTGTAAGGCCTAACTATTGCGGATGTTAAACTAATCCTTGAGGAACAAGGAGCAACCGTAACGGATCGGATCTACTAAACTATGATCAAGCGGGGTGCCGCCCCTACACCTAAGATAGGTGTAAGGGCGGCTAGATGCATAAGGGTTGCACTACGACAGCATATGATACGAAGAACAATGCTAACCCTAACACATCTAAGATAACTACGTTGCTCGCCATCAAAAAGGCTTCGACACGAGCAACGCATGAACAACGAGATAGGCTTGTGCTGCCTAGATTGCAAGATGCGATCTAGGCAGCATGGTGCTTACCGGAGAAACCCTCGAGACGAAGGAGTTGGCGATGCGCCGAGATTTGTTTGTGTTGAACGTTGGTTGTTGTTTATTCCATAAACCCTAGATACATATTTATAGTACAAGGGACTTTCTAATTCGGACGTGCACCTAACCGTGCACGGGTAAAACTCTGACTCCTAACCGACACGTAGACTAATATGTTACAGATACACGGGCAATTAGCCCAAACTTTGCATGTAAGGCCGATTCACGTATTTCTTCCATGTATATTCTCCAAACCCATCTTGATCGCGGCCCATCTCCTGATTTAGCCAAAATCTGGTGATAACACATGCCCCCCTGGTTTTGGTAATGATAATTTCAAAACCACTCTGCTTTTTCCTTCGAGGGGTCATGTCGTGGCAGAGCAGAACCGTCGCAGTATTTTCCATCATGACAACTTGCCTTCCCAACTTCTCTGCACGATTTGACAGTTTTTTTGGCACCACCTCCTCGAAAACTGTTCGAACATTAAATCCCCACTTCTTTTATTTAACCGCACCGAACAGTTCTCCTCCTCATCCTCTCCGCATCAGCACTCCAAAAGCCCTTCTGCGCACCATGTCTTCCTCTTCCTCCACCTCATCGGAACTTTCCCTTGGGTCCTCCTCCTCCCGCGAGACGCCGCCGGACATTCGCGCACCAGAAGAATGGGACTCGGAAGACCACGCCTCCTCCATCCGGTCCGAGGACGACAAGTCCTTGACCGGTGGGGAGAGCGACCTCCGCTTCCTCGCCGACGGGGAATCGGAGGAGGAGAGCGATGACGATCGCTTCTCCCGGGATGACTTCACCACTTCCGAGGAGGTGAGGGAGGAGGAGGAGGAGGAGGACGACGACGACAGCCCCTCCGACGAGCCGCCGGCCAAGCGCCACTGCCCCGGCCGGGGAATCTCAGTGACTACGACAGCGACGATGACGACGACGATGAGGAGGATGAGGACAACGAAGGTCCTGCCGGCGGCCGCTACAGCAGCCGACGACGAGCCCGTCGGGAGTAGCGCCGAGCCGGCGGCGACGAGGGCGACGATGAGGGCAGCGACGGCCCGTAGATAGGACCCTTAGCATAGGATCCGTAGTAGTAGACGGGGCAATGTATCCCCTTGGTACTCCCTTTTGAGAGCAATCAGCTCTTCTATGTAAGAAATCTCGTTTATTAATGAAGAAATTCCCCAATTTGATTTTGCCGATTTCCTTTATGCCAATTTAGCCGATTTCCCTTCATACTGATCCCGCCGATCGTCACTTAGCCAATGCTTAATGAGCCGATGACAACGCATCGGTCTCTCATGATCTATTCTCCATCCTTTTGACGTCGGAGTGATCGTGAACTTGCTCAAAGCTCAAAAGCCGATGTTAACATCACTCCTTCACGATCCATCTTTCGCCTTTCCCGACCAGATGACCTTGAGCTCGGCGGACAACGAAGCAGATCAACGCCTTTACGAGAGCCCCGGAACCGCTTGCTGAAACGACTTGATGCTGAAGCCGATACCTCTGGACCATTCAAATATTCAGTGATACTCTTCAAACCTGCCCAATCCTCCTAAAAAAGGTTATGATGGAGGGCCATCCAATGAAATCTCAGTCGGCTTCTTAAGAACAGAATATCCACGCAGTCAGTTGCCCCCCGAGCCTCCATTGAGGCGAGAACAGCAGTGGGCTGACAAAACGTGTCACCATCGGTTTCCAAGTCATGATGCAGCACCAACCGATTTCACCAAAATCGGCTCCCTATAACAAAGGGTCCTTCAGGACAAGCTGCCCCCCGAGCCTCAGTCAAGGCGAGCAAGGTAGTGAGTCAGCCCAATGTGCCGCCATTGGCCTCAAATCATAACGCAAAGCCAGCCGATTTCAACAAGATCGGCTTCCCAGAGCAGAGAACCTTCAGGGTGAGCTGCCCCCCGAGCTTCTTCCCTTCAGTGGATCTGATGCAACCCACCCTTAACCTGATCTGCACATCTATGCTGCTCTTGGCATTGTTCTTGAAGAGAAGATCTGAGCCATTACACCACTCCATTGAGGAGTTCTTTCATTAGAGTCTCTCTTCGTGGCCCACTTCCCGCTCCATCGACCCTCTGATTATAACAGGTATACCTCTTGAGTCGACGGCCATGCATCGGCTTTACATCCTCAAGGCGATGTCTGCTGCATCGGCTGTGCTTAAATTTTTTTGAATTTTTTACGGCCGATTTATGTATCGGCCCCCATACTTCAATACCCATCATTAAGGATATCTTGGGCTGCTGGGCATTGTAAGGCGCTTCTACTGCATATCCTCATGTTTATCCACCTAGGTGCCCCCCCAAGCCGATTCTGTCAAGAGAATTGATGGTATCGGCTCTTCAGGTACTTCCTGTTGGACTAAATGCTGAACCCAGGCAGAATAGATGGTGAGGCTAATTTTGGCCGGTTGCTGGAATCGGCCTCCACGTTGCTTGTTCGATGAAGGTTTTGTAATGTTCCTTCATAGACCCTTGGGGCCGATCACCTGAATCGGCATCACCACGTTTGCTCATCGATGTTTGCTTTTGTTACACGGTCAGGCCTGTGGATAAAACCAGCCTAACCCCGTTCTTTGTCACGTCGATGCGCTCGCAGTCGTCCAAATTGATGCCTGAGAGTGGCTCTTGGCCTGATGTCTCCCAAACGTCCATGCCGACTTGTTGAAATCTCGGCTGAATCATCTGCGTGGACGACTTCTACTTCATCTCCATCCCATCGTATTAGGCATTGGTGCATCGTGGATGGAATGCAACAGTTGGCGTGGATCCAATCTCTCCCTAGTAGGACAGCATAGGTGCTCTTGCTGTCGACAATAAAGAACGTTGTAGGGACAGTTTTCCTTCCCACGGTCAGATCCACATTCAGAACACCTTGTGCGTCAGATGCTTGGCCGTTGAAATCGCTCAGTGTTACATTGGTCTTGATCAGATCCGAGCTGGAGCGTCCCAACCGACGTAGCATGGAGTATGGCATAATGTTAGCTGCCGCTCCGGTGTCTACCAACATCTTGTTGACAGGCTGCCCATTGATGTAACCTCGCAAGTACGGGGCCTTCGGATGCACCGTAACTTCTTTCTCGTGGCTTCTCAAAGATGACCGGCCGTGGGCCGCAGATCCAATTGTGCCACGGGTGCTTCGTATAATCCTTGAGCGCTAAACTCGGCTGGAAGGATGAAGACCATGTTTGTGCCGGCCGATGTCTCATCATCGGCTTTCCTTTGCTTGGGGCGCCACTCTTTTCTTTGTGGCCGACCTTCTTCGTCCGGGGTTCGCTGAATTTTGGCGGCCGGATCAGGCCGTGCCTTCCTCAACGTGTGCAGGTATAACCTTTCGGCTTCTTCCAACCCACGTAGACGCTGAACCCTTCTCTTCTGGGAACGGCTGAGCCCATCAGGGCACCACCTTGGCCGATGATACTTATCTTCTTCGTCATCGTCCTCTAGTTCCTCGAGATCTTCCACCCGAGCTGACTCAGCATGCTTGTTCCGAGGCGGGAGAGGCCCTAGACGCTTGAACACAGACATGTTAGCTGTATCCTTCTTCCTTTGTTTACATTCTGGGCAATTGCCGATTGTTGGCAACCGGCTAATTCCTGAATCCCAGCAGTGTCTGAAGAAGGGGCAGTCCCAGTGCCTATCCATGTCGCCTTGCTCCCTCGACTTTTCCTTGGCGTAGCGCTCGTATCGCTCCTCGTTGTGATCATGCCGACGACGTCTCCTGTCGTCCCTAGCCAGACGATCTGCTTCATCATCGTCGTTGTATCGCCGGCGCTGGTCATACTGACTCACATACTTGTTGAGGAGGTGATCAGAGAGAGGTCGCTGATATCTTATGTTCTTCACTTCTCCCTCTGTGACGTAGCGCTTGCCGTCTTGGCGGAGCCGATCGCGTGGAGCGGCTTCCTCTGTGTCTTTGCTATGAGAGCAGCTGCCCTCATCTCCGTCCTTACCAGAGTGGTGCCCAGGTCCCACCATGTTGATATTGCACGAGAGATCTGGCTGGCACCCTCCATGGTAAGTACACTCCACCATGTTAACGGCGTATGCCGGTGAACTCGGCACTTCCGGTGCTGCTGATGCGCATGGCAATGGTGGACGGGACTGGAGTGGCATCTCTCCTTTGTAAGTCCCCAGAGCTGGTCCCGACGGAGAATACCGGTGGCTCCTGATTTCCTGGATCACGCGCAGAGCGACACGCTCCAAAGTGTTCACCGAGGCTCTCGAGTGGCGGTGCGGCGAATGAGCCACCATGTAGTTGATCTCCTGACGCGGCGACCTGGTGCGTTCTTCGACGGGGCGGACAGGTCCACTCCATCGAGTGCGCCTTCGGTGAGAACCCCTTCCACCGACGCCATGGGAGCGGGTTACGTGGAAAGAGCCGATGAGTTCGGCTTCGAGGACCGCCTTGATCTCGTCATGCTTCTTCTTGAGCTCGTCGGTCAGATCCTCGTACTTGACCGGAGTGCTTTCCGCCATCTCGGATGTAGATGGCAATGCGGTGGATGTCGAAGATTGTCCCACCGGGCGTGCCAGAATGTGTTGCGGTCGAGAAACCCACCGGCGGGCAGCGGCGGCAACACGGTAGAGCCGGGAACAACTAGGGCTGCGGCTGGCCCCGGTCCCTCAGAGCGACGGCCCGCAAAGCCTCCTGGTCACACGTCCGATGCTATCGCAAGGGCGTGCCACCTGACCTATACCTGGTCAGGAAGGTGTTGGATGATGCCTCGCTTAGTTTCCTGCATGGCATACACGTAAACGTTAAATACGAGCCTCGATCGGCTCTCAGGTTATCCTGTGAATCGGCTCAAAGAGCCGATCCACCCATGATTCGTACAAGGTGTCCGAATATATGGTGGTCCTGCTTGATCAAGATAAAGTTAATGCGATCTATGACGATTTAGGGTTTTCACCGCATAATCGGATCATCCTACTCATGATTGGGCCTCGCGCTCGCGCACGGTGACCGTAAGCCGATCCTAGACAGGGCCTAAAAACCAACACGAGGTTGATCCCCGGAACATCCTGTCTAGGGCTAGCAGACTCCACCCTACACGCCGCTGGATCCTCCAACCCTTTGTAAGGTCTAACTATTGCGGATGTTAAACTAATCCTTGAGGAACAAGGAGCAACCGTAACGGATCGGATCTACTAAACTATGATCAAGCGGGGTGCCGCCCCTTGATACGTCTCCAACGTATCCATAATTTATGTTGTTCCATGCTTGTTTTATGACAATACTTACATGTTTTGCTTGCACTTTATGATGATTTCATGCATTTTCCGGAACTAACCTATTAACAAGATGCCGCAGTGCCGGTTCACTGTTTTACTGCTGTTTTTGGTTCCGGAAAGGTCTGTTCGGGCAATATTCTCGGAATTCGACGAAACGAAGACCAAACCTCCTATTTTTCCCGGAAGCGTCCGGAACACCGAAGAAGAGTCGGAGAGGGGCCGGAGGGCCACCACACCATAGGGCGGCGCGGCCTGGCACTGGGCCGCGCCGGCTGTGGTGTGGCGCCCCGAGTGCCCCCTGCGCCGCATCTTCGCCTATTTAACCCCTTTCGACCTAAAAACACCGTAACTCTTGACGAAACTCCGAGAAAGACTCCGGGGGCACCGCCACCATCGCGAAACTCCAATTCGGGGGACGAAGTCTCTGTCCCGGCACCTCTGCGGGACGGGGAAGTGCCCGGAAGCCATCTCCATCAACGCCATCGCCTCCATCATGCTCCGTGAGTAGTTCCCCCATGGACTACGGGTTCTAGCTGTAGCTAGTTGGTATTCTCTCCCCCATGTACTTCAATACAATGATCTCATGAGCTGCCTTACATGATTGAGATTCATCGATGTAATCGGTGTTGTGTTTGTCGGGATCCGATGGATTGTTACATTATGATTGTCTATCTACAAAGTTTATGAAGTTATTGTTGCTGCAATCTTGTTATGCTTAATGCTTGTCACTAGGGCCCGAGTGGCATGATCTTAGATTTGAGCTCTATACTTATTGCTTAGATTGTATCTACAAGTTGTATGCACATGTCGCTGTCCGGAACCAATGGCCCCGAAGTGACGGAAATCGGGACAACCGGAGGGGATGGCGGTGATGTGAGGGACACATGTTTTCACGGAGTGTTAATGCTTTGCTCCGGTGCTCTATTAAAGGAGTACCTTAATATCCGAGTAGTTTCCCTTGAGGCCGGCTGCCTGCCATGTTGGTAGGACAAAAGATGTTGTGCAAGCTTCTCATTGCGAGCACGTACGACTATTATTGGAAAACATGCCTACATGATTAATGATCTTGATATT